>NW_004567130.1:19687987-19705316 GCF_000260355.1 Condylura cristata
ACCATTACCTAAAGAAAGTGTTTTAGGGTTCTTCATTTGTTTCACTACTTATGCATTGATGTTTGTGGACCGTTGTCCTTGCCTGTGTTGCTACCTGATATATTCTCATTTCTTCTTAAATTTTTATTTCAAGCTTATTCAGCTTCCTGTTTTATTTGCTTCAGAGTAAAACATTATATATAGAGAGAGATAGATAGATAGATATATGTATATATATCTATATATATATATATAATTTTGGCTGTGTTTTCTAGCATTGCTGGGAAGGGCTGGAGACAGAATGATTCCTAAAGAAAACTATCTATCTATATATATATAGATAGATAGATAGATAGATAGATAGATAGATAGATATATGTATATATATATATCTATATATATATAATTTTGGCTGTGTTTTCTAGCATTGCTGGGAAGGGCTGGAGACAGAATGATTCCTAAAGAAAAGAAAGGAGTTAGTTTAACCTTATGGGCAACTCAGATGTCTGCAGCCATCACCGATCTGTGGAAAAGCGTTACTCTAGTGGGTTATGAAGTATAACTTGACTGAAGTGTAGCTATAACAACTTGACTGGTTCCCAGCAATTCTAGCTAGTACTTTGCAGCAGCAATATGAAGAATGCATGATCTGCTTCAATTTTGGACTTGACATTGGTTTCTGACAGCCTTTGTTCATGAAGAGAAATGCATTAGCCAAGATGCAACATGTCATTAGGAACACGTGTTACCATGGCTTCTTAAAGCTTGATATGAAATGCCATATGGTCAGTGTGATGGGCTGAGAGATCATTGGATATTGATGGGCCCTTGACTAGAGGCTACCATTCGGCTGCCAATTTAGTGCCATTCTAGCGACTCGACTTTCAAATGTAATCCCAGGGCGATCGATTCTGTCTCCTCATCTCGAATCACATGGCTGTTTAAAATGTCAAGTATACGTTCTAGTTGAACCTCCTTACTTTCTCTGTCTGGCTTCTTCTCACTCCTAGTGCTGATTCATCATTCAAGTAAAAATGCTGCATTTTCCTAAATATGAAAAATCCTTTGTCTTTCCATTAAGTCTACTGTGATAGAAATGAAGTAAGTTTCCTATCAGCATTTGTAGTATCCTGCTCAGTGCCTAGCCCATGCTGTGTCCCTGACAGCTCTGAATTATGTTAGATTTTACTCTTCTGTTCATACTCATTGTTTTTAATGACTTTATCTCAAAATGCATCCCAACATCAGATTTCTCTAACTGTCCTTATCCATTCTTAGGTGTCCTTACCTAATTACTAACTGCATAAGCTGTAACTCTGGAAATATTTCTTATTTTGCACTTGTTTTTGTATTTCCAAGTTAATCACAGAATTTTTCAATTTGGGATGCTGCATTTCACCCAGCAGAAGCACGCTGTTGAATGTTCACTCTATGTATTCTCTGGTTACCTGACATGCCCATGAATTTTATAACTTAAGCCCAACAAGAAGTCAAGCTAATGCCAGGCATTTTATATATGTTGAGGAGAAAATGAAAGTGACTTATTTTCTAAAGTCCATGTCCATTTCCTTTCTGACAAATTTTCAATCCATAGGATATTCCCAATTCTCAGGTATTATTTTCTGAACCTACAGACCTAATGAAAACGATGCTTTCTGATTAGAGTTAATTTAAAATGCCTAAAGCAGCATGCTTAACTGTAGAACACATTCATTTGTAATTGATTGGTTAATGGGTTTAATTAGTGCCACGAGCAATGTTTAGGGAGAGTAAGCCATGCATTTCTATTTGCTGGTTTCTACTGATTCATCAGAATGAAGCATTTTCCTTCTTAACTCCTGGCTCAAGGCAGATGAACATTCCATAGGTACTCATTTTAAATTGCCAATTAAGTTCAAAAATTTGCTCTATATTGCTTTAAAGATGAATCAGAATCTTTGAGGAGCCAGAATTTGAAGGCTTTTGAAGTTGCTAAATACTTGATAATGCCTTCTGTAACTCTTAGCACTTTGTATTACTAGAATACAGTGTGATATTGCCAAACATAGCCATTTAACATTCTAACACTTTGCAGTTAAGTGAAAGAAAGGGATCTGGTTTTTGCAAGGGAAAAATCCCAGGATGTTTGTGTGGGGGGGCAGTGGGGGGAATCACACATCAGGGGGTAAACAGGGCTGGCTGGCTGAAAGCATTCCATATAATTTTTAATGGAAAAGTGAGAAGCGTAACTACTGGGTTCATCTCACAAAGCAGATTTATAGTTACCAAATGCAAAGATTAATATTGTGTGAGATACTAGACTTCTGTTGTATGACTATGGTAGCTCAGAGCTCAAAATCCACATTAATATGGCTTTCACAGAAAGGCTTAGTTTTTTTCAGAGAAGATTTTTTTTTTCACTGTCAACTGTGTTTCTTTCCCAGTGTTTCCCGGTTGCTGTCAGATAAACTCAGATCGTGAAAATGTCTTCTCTACCCCAAATGAGTGAAGCCATACGAGTGAGCACCAGCCAGACCCCAGTGGGGAGAGTTCCTGTTCTGCCTACGTTCCAGGTTCTACACCTGTTAGTTTTCTAACATATTCATGAGCATCAAACCTTTATACCAAAGCCATCAAGTTGACCTGCTTCTGAATCCAAGGAATCAACAGCGTTTCAAAACCAAACCAAAACAAAAAAGAACCACTGATTATTTCTGCCTGGGGAACACAGCCTTTCTCATTTTTATACATCTGCTAACTGAAATAACACCCCAGATCTGAGCAACTGCAAGGTCTTAAAATTAAACTGTTTTAGAACTGTTTAGGAGCCTTGATATTTTCCATAATTATTCTGATGGATTGCTTCTTTGCATTTTTTATAAGGTATTGGTAACAACTTGAATACTAACACGTTCTCTCTATTGTAAAAAGGAAAAAGAGGTGGGAGAGGAATAGGTTTCTCTAGGGCTGAAAGAAAAGTTCTGTGCATTGATTTTCTCTTCTACGGGCGAAAAGAACGAAGGGTCTGACTGAAAGGGAAGCCACTGTATGCTCCAGAGGTTGCAACTTTAGCAACACAGGGATATCTTTGCATGGGTTACCTGGAGGTAACAACGAGAAAACTGGTCCTTTCATGGCAGAGGACAGGGCCACCTGGCTTTAGACTCTCTGTGCGTTTAAAATCAGTAGCCGGATAGATAATTCTAGATCATGTTATATCGCATAATTACAGCCGAAATATGTTTAGAAATAATTTAGTGCCATGTTTGTTGAATAAATAATTTGAATTAGTAAGTCTAGCGGGGGGCTCCAGCTCCTCTTGTGCGTGGGCCCTGACCTTGGTGCCCAGGGTCCGCTTGTCAGCGCGGTGCAGGATGCGTAGCAGGGCTCCCGCCAAGGACCGACGTCCCGGCATGAGGGCACACGGGAAGCCCGTGTCTGCTGGGGCTGGTACAGAGGCAGACTAGACAGACTAGAGTAGGATAGGTAATGTGCTTCGCCAGTGGAACAACGGACCCCAGGGTGAGCCCCTGGCCACTCCGCCTTAGCTTACACCCCCATAACTGCTCCCCTCATGCACGCCCACTCCAACTGGCATCACCATTGTCTCGGTGTTACTAATGCGAGGCTGCCTTTGGATGGGGAATGGCTCATGGCCTCCAGGGTGGCCCCCCAGGCTTCCATCGCTCCACAAGGACTTTGGGTCATCTTTCCCTCATCTTGTGCCACTCTAGGAGACATTCTAGGACACTCCATGGTCATTCTACTAGGGGATGTTGGAAGGGATCAAGTACCCCGGTTCCAAGTTAGGGTCCATGACAAAAGCCTTTCTTGTCTCCTGAGTTTTAAGGTAAAAGTGTAGTCCAACACACTTCTGAAAAGTATCCACTTCCCTAGTATGAACAGTGCTGCAATAAAGATAGGGGTGTAACAACAGCGACAATAATAGCTAAGATTTGGGAACAAGCCAAATGTCCCAAAGTAGACAACTGGATCAAGAAGACATGGGCTATACACGATGGAATACTACTCAGCCATCAAAAAGAGAAACTCCTGACATTTGCAGCAACCTGAGTGGAGCTGGAAAGGATCATGTTCAGTGAAATAAGCCAGAAGGCAAACGCAAATAATTGGGTGGTTTCACCTACAGGAGGGATATAGGGAAAGCAGATACAGGGATCAAGGACAAATATAACAATAAATTTAAAAAAAATTAACAGGCAGCTATACATGAGAGAGATTCTGCAGGGGAGGGCGTGGGGCCCAAACAGGAAGGGAAGGGCACAGGGACTGTGGTAATGGCATTTGGGGGAATTGCTGGTGGGATTTTACAGGGACTATGCCTGAGAGGAGAAAGCAAACACTGTATGAAAATGAGCAACGATGCCAAAATACATATGAATAAATAAATTGTTTTTAAAAAGTACCTACTTCCTTGGGTCAGGGCCCTAAAATGTACCTCACTGCAGGTAGCAGTTGACTTAGCTTTGGGGGGACTTCAGGCTGCACGCCTGACGCCCACCTGCCGTGTACCAGCAGCACCCAGGGAGCACTGGCTTTCTAGTAACCTCAGTCGTGAGATGAGTCCGAATTAGGGGTCTCCCTCACGTTTTACATCCTTGTACGTACAATCCCTCCCTGTGCCTACCCGACAGAGCAATCAACGTCTTAAGTTGACGTCGTAAGTCCTCCAGTCTGAAAGACCTCTCCAACCACTTCGTAAATTCTCTTTTAATGAGTTGGTTGCTGTCCGGCATCTTACCTTCCCCATCCTCTTTCCTGGAAATTCTATAAAATAGTATGAATACATAGTGTGAAGAGACATTCCAGCAGAGAGAGGAAGAGAGGGAGTGTGGGAGGCAGAGAGAAAGCAAAGTCAGAGTGGTAAAATTGTGCGCTGATACTTAGACGCTTCAAAACAAAAGTCCGAAGATTTGACTGGTTCCTACTCTTTATTAGCTAATAAAGACAGTGTTCCTTTATCTTTGTTCATTTCTCTTGAATTTCTGTTGTACAATTTTTGCCAAGCATGGACATTCACACAAAAATGTGACCCCTAATGTCTAAAGCTAGCAAGTGACATAATGCTGGTACATAAATAAGTTTTCCACAGAAGTTATTGTCTCAGGAACAAAATACGTGATAACCTGCTAGGATTTAAAATTTATGACATCGACAAAAAATTATTTATTTTTGTTCAGCTAATAATTTTGATATAATGTGAATATTAAATCAAATATAACACTTGGGCATTACTATGAAGATTCATAATGCTCAATTCATTATCTTCCTCTTGGGCTTCAAATTATAAACAACCACCACAATATCACCATTCCTGCCATATTTTTTTATTATTCATGTCATTATTAACAATTAATAATGTTATGAAAACTCATAGTATCAGGCATAATCACTTCGTTTCAGTCTTGGGTGATCTGAAAGGTCCCGGTACTGGTTCTGATCTTAGAAGGCTCCTGTGCTTTACTATCAAAGTTTTGAGAGGATACAAAATTGGACCCTTCATTAGATAATTTCAGATGTTTGAGAATTAAAGGAACGCAGTAAGCTTAAAACCCAAGCTTCTCTATTTACAGAGAAAAGGAAAATCTGCAAAAATACTGAAACGGGTCAGCTCATCATGAGCCTCTTGGCTCTGGTGTTCCACGTTTTTCTTTGCCCAGCGGGGGGCCACTGCAGTCTTGACCTACTGAATGACGTTAGTGGCCGGCTAGAGCTGGGTCCACTGTGCTTTTTTTCCTCATTGTCTTCAAAGAACCTCTCAGAAAAGAAGAAATAGAATCCAGTGAAATATCTGACAGATGGAAACACAGATGCAAAGCCAAGTCACAAAGGAGTCAAGATCTCGATGGAGATGAATTTGGTTGTGCTCCTGGGGATAGAGATTAAACCACTCAACCATAGCGCCGGGTGCTTTGATAAAGGAATCAGATTAATTTCAGGTCCATAGAGATGGAAGCAAAAGTCAGAATCTGCCAAACTGACAGGCATAAAATCAGTGAAGAAATTGGCTGTAAATGTAATATGCTAAACTCAAAAGATGTAATATGAAATTAAAAATTGCTTGTGATAGTATAAATTCAAAATACTTTTTAACATTATTTTTCAAAAGAAGGTAAATGTTCAAAATAAATTCATTCAAGTAAGTGTTTTCGGGCACTCTCTTCATAATCGTAGTGAAATACTTCTATTTTTATTTTAAAGATTTGTTTTATTTTTGTTTACAACAGGCCAGAGGTGCGGAGTTGAGAGAGGGCTCCCCAGAGACAGAGTGGGGAGCAGAACAGGCAGATCTACTAAAATAGACTGCTGAGGGGAGCAGCAGGGAGACAGGAGAGGTCTGCCGCACCTTGTGGGTCACCTCCCTGGCAGGGGATCGAACTCAGGCTGCAGCAGCTGTGGGCAGCTTCATAGACTTAACCCTATGCACCATGAGGGAAGCCCTAGTTGTGAAATATTTCTCATATTTATATGCTCACTAATATACAGGGGAAATGGCAGTTTATGAGTCCACACTAGTATTCTTTTAACTCAAATAAAAAACAACTATCATTTAATAATAACTGGATCATCTCTTCTTGTGTGACAAAAAAATTCTTAAATTTCCATTTTCTTTTAAAGTAATGTTACAAGCAAAATTTACTGGAATAATTAATTCATAATTAGATCCATCACTTCTTGGCATTTGGACACAACAGTGTTTTCTTTGTAATAAATGGGTTGATCCAAAATTCTTAGTACCTACTCAAACCACATGCAAAAAAGTAGAGCTTACAGTGTTTTCATTTTGTTACAGATGAAGTATTTGATGACTTCAAGCTGACGTTGTGAAAACCCCGTCTTCCTTAAAACACCGTAAAATTTAATTTCAGTCACAAGCCCCACCTGCATAAATGCAAGCTGAGACTAAACAGACTTATTCCAAAGACCTGTCTCAATACCTGCAGTGATGTCACAGCCCCGAGCTCATGGTGTGTTCTCAATAGGCGATTCGATGTGAAATTCTTTTCTAGAAATCAATTATGGGGAGGGTGGCAATTAGAAACACCACAGGTTTTCACTTTCATTTAATGTTGTGGATAAGTTCTTGGAAATTTCCACTTCAAGCACAACATTTTGTATTTGACAAAGCTGGATCCTAAAATAATGTTCTTCCATTCCAGCCATCTGGGCTTTTACTCCTCAATGCTATAAGGGACTCACCTTGAGCAAAATGTTAATTAAGGACCAGCTGGACAGAACTGTATAGTTAGTGTGCACATCGGTCAAAATAGCCAGTGAGTAAATTTTTCAGACAGCTATGCGAAGATAGTAGTCGTTTGGCAAGCACAAAAGAAAACGATATCCAGTTGTAATTATGGAAGTTGGTGCTAATACTGTGTAATTGATATTCACCTAAAATGTCTGCCAACTCCGTTGATATAATGACATTTTGAGCAGAGTGAGAATGAGTAAAACTAGTTTTTTGTTAGCAAAATCGCCGAATATGCTAAATGACTCAAAATTTGTGCTTGGTTTTATTCACTTTGTTGCTATTAACAACACTGTTAACATGTAGATTTCAGTAATGCATAATTTTAAGCATTATTTTAGAAATACGTAATTGTCACATATTTTTCTATGTGCCTTATAAAAAGGAATAAAACCCTTTATTGTTTTTGCTCTTTGTAGTTAGGCCTAACACTAATTGTATTAATTTGTTACCCAAAATTAATATGTTCTGTAGACCAGAAAATGAAAAACAAACTATTGCTTTCTCTGTTAAGAGCGTGTGTGAGAGTGAGTATGTGTGTGTGTGTGTGTGTACGTGTGTGTGTGTAGGGCAGGAAGGCGTCATTGGCTGGGAAATATTTAGCTCTCATAGATGTGGTAATGATGTTTTTTCCTGCACCATTTTATCAAATGGGGTACCAGATGGATATTAGAGGAGAGAAATTTTAAGGCAGAGGTATCATATGGGGTGAAGGAGACATATATCACTAGAACATTTTGGATGAAAATTAATGATAATTCACTTCTTTTTTTTTTAAGATTTATTTATTTATGCATACAGAACTGGGGTACAGGCCAGAGGTGTGGAGGGTGAGAGGATTCACCAGAGACAGAGTGGGGAGCAGAACACGCAGATCTACGAAGCTCACTGCTGAGGGGAGCAGCGGGCAGGTCAGGAGAGGTCTGCCTCGCCCTGTGGTCACCTCCGGGGCAGGCGGGGATCGATCTCATGCGGAAGTGGCTTTAGCTTCTCAGTGCTGTTCTTTAACCCGCTGCACCACCAGGGAGGGCCTCACTTCTTTTTTAATTTAGGTAAGATTTTTTTTAAAGACATATTTATTCATGCAGAACTGGGGTACAGGCCAGAGATGCGGAGGGTGAGAGGATGCACCAGGGACAGAGTGGGGAGCAGAACAGGCAGATCGAGGAAGTCCACTGCTGAGGGGAGCAGCGGGCTGTTGGGGACCGAGGCCGGCATCTGGCGTCAGTCAGCAGTCATAAAAAGGTGAAATTGGGTCCGGATAGAGAAAAACTTCCGGGTTGTAAAAGGCATGTGGGAAGAACTCCCTTGCCCCCACCTTTTCCTTCTCCTCTTTCTTTTCTCACCCACCTATTATCAAAACACTGCTCCATTCTCGCCCATTTTTGTCCCTCGCGAGAACCATGTTATCAAACACTGCTACATGTCTAGTGTCTATTGGCCTTCTCCCTTCCTGGCATCCCTCTCCTCCTGTATAAAGCTGAGATAAAACCCAATAAAGAGCTTTTTCTTTGTTCTGCTACACGCGTGTGACTGCTTCCTTTGTTCGCCGGACTTGGGGCCCCGAATCTCCGGCCTTGCTGGTCAAGGTCCCCCACAGCGGGCGGGTCAGGAGAGGTCTGCCACACCATGCAGTCTCCTCGGGGCAGGTGGGAATCGAACTCATGCAGAAGTGGCTTAAGCTTCTTAGTGCTGTGCTTTAACCGGCTGCACCCCCAGGGAGGGCCTAAGGTAATATTTATTTTAAATGTTGCAAAGATACAAGAAGCGATCAGAAAAATGATGAATCAAACACTGTCATTCATTCACGTGCTATAAAAAAACAAATGTATTTTAACATATATAACATACAAAATATTGATTTTTAGAATGTTTTAGAACGATTACAAATGAACAAAATTAGCAAAAATGCAAACATGGTAGCTAAAAGAAAGTCAATAATGATGTTCAGAAACTATATGAAGGCATACTCAGTAATAATTAGGAAACAACTGAAGTTGCTAAGTTATAACATATAAATGTTTACAAGTTGGCTTTGAGAAAAGCAGACATAGCTGGTGGCCTCCTTGGTGGGACAAAGGGTGAAAGCGCAGCACCATGAAGCTGCCAGGCCGCTGTGGCGAGTCTGGTCCGCCGGGGAGGGACCCAGGGGCCCCGCAGACCCCGCCGAGCCCCGCCGCCCCCACCAGCGCGCTTCAGGGCACCCGCCTGTCCTGCTGCCGGCTCTGCCTCTGGGGAGTCCTGCACCCCCGACACCCAGCTCCTACATGCATAAAAACATAAACCCGTAAACGCCAATAAACAGATGTACCAGACTGCCACGTGCTGGCTGTCGTGTGGCGTCACCCACCGCTGCGTCCTTTGGGGGTGCCCTGGGGTGACCCCGCAGAGGACGTAAAGCAACAGCCAGCAAGACCATCACACTCGCGCGCCGAGACACTCGTGCAGGCGTCCACCACAGCGGTGTCGGCGGCTGCGGGACTTTTCTGGAAGCCGGGGTCCCCTTCCCTGGCGCGGGCATCGGCGCCCGAAGACGCCAGGAGAAACACGCGACTCCGTGGCTCGACGGCGCTGACACGCGCCTCTGGCACAGGCGTGTGAGTGTGAAGTCTGGGGTGAGGAGGGGGCAGGGTAAGTTTTGATTCCGTCCTCCTCCTCGTCACCCATTTTCCCCACAGCCCTCGCTGCAGACGCCCCGGGGCGCCCAGGTGACGCCGCAGGTGTCCCGTTCTCGTTTGCGTTTGCACGTCCGGCTGTGCTTGTTAAGCAGGACGCATCTTCCATGAGTTTTCCTGCTCACCGGAACGAAAATGGGCAGAAGACAGAAGGCGGGGTGGTTTCTGAAGCTCAGCGATGCAGAAGTGGGGAGAATGTATGCTCCGGGGCGATGCAGAAGTGGGGAGAATGGACGCTCCGGGGGGCCCGGCGGCGGCCGCGGTGCCAGTCTGCAGGCGAGAAGCTGCACCCAGTGCGGGCCCTGCACCCTGCCCACACTCACCTCTGAAGCCTTTCCAGTGGGGTAGCGCTGCGTTTTGGTGTTGGATACTGCCAGTCCCAGATGGAACACGCTGAAGTGTGAAATGCTCAGTTCTAACTGGATAAACGAAATTGCTTCAATACAATAGTGTTAAGCTGGCGACTGGCTGTTTAACGCCCGTTTCTCTTTATCTCAAGAGAGGGAGTAGGGGGTGGAACGATTGGGCCCTCCGAGGAGTGGCTTTGTGCACAAATTCACAGTTACTAAGACCAAGACCTCATAAGTCGGTTTCATGCTGTGTTGTTTAAAGCCATTTTCACATCGAACATTTCAGAACTTCTCTTTTTTGCAGATACCTTCCAAAGTTTGAATTTCCATGAGGAAGGCCTTGTATGATTTTTATTTATTTAATTTTTTCCTTAATCGCTTTGGAGAATTAATTTAATCTGTCAAAATATTCCCAAACATTGATACTCATGAAAATAGATCCAGGACGGGAGTATCAAAAACATAATCCTGAATAGGTTTTCATAGATTTTTTTTCTGAACCTTGAACAACATCACACACGCGGGTGCAGAATCTGTGTTCGCTGAAATATTACTTACAACACATGTGTCTCCTGCATTGACTAAGGGCTTCGTGAAGTATCTTATTTCAGATTCCTGCTGATGGTGGCATGAAGAAATGCCTCTCTTGGGTTCGTATCAGAAATATTCCTGGAGTATTTCATTACTTTTCTATCAGAATAAACATGCATTTCTGACAAGGGATGATGGTATTTTCTAGGTCATCTGTTCTGCAATTAGAACTTAGGGAAGGCTGGTTTTACACAAGAGTTGGGGAGCAAACAAACTTGCTCCTTACGCTTCAAATTACACCCCCAACTTGGTTAAACAGAGAGTCATTTCCCCCCCCCCCCCCGTGTGCTATGCATAAGTGATATATAATTATGCAAATTTAGATCTAGGACAGCTCTCTTTTTCCCATAATATTTCCTTTATCCCTTTCTCCTACCCCCTCCCTCTTCAACTCAGAAACCTCAACCATTTGTTAATGATCTCCTCTGCTTCTGTAAGCATTTTATGCCCCTACTTGACCGAGTTCTTCATTTGCCAGAACAGCAAAATTCTCATATTCACCACTAAATATATAAATAGTCAATGAAAAACCAGCTCCGCCAAAGAGTGATCAAAATGAATGAATGCCGAAACCTGTTATTGAAATTTCTAATATATTCCCTGACTTTAATTTTATTCTTCCTGTAGTAAGATGATACATATTTATTTCAACAGTTTTATGTATCTCTATCCCCAAAGAGGTATCATTCATAAATTTGTTGCCTATGATCCCACAAAAAAGAGATCTATAAAGAAAAGAGTAATTTATCATAAAATAAAGAATGGAGATAATTCAAAGCAAGACTTCAAAAATGTCCACTTAAATGTCTTTCAATACTTTTGTTTTTTGTTTGTTTGTTTTTTTTTTTTTTACTAAACACTCTTGCTCCAACTTTTTTTATTTTTGTGAACAGGTCTTGAAATGAGGTGACAATTAATTTACAAAATATTTTTAGAAACATGCATGAAATTTGATTTTATAGAAATGAATATGAATTTTGAATTTGTGAAAAGGTTAAGAAAGTAATTAAGTAGGCTAACTTTTAAAATTCTGTAGTGTCCTTCCATCTGATTCTGCAAGACTTTTCACAGCTCTTTGCCTTATTTTATGGCAAATACCATGTACCCTCTAATTTTATGTTCTAGCGCCCAGCCAGGTGATAGATGACTAAGGTGACACTGTCCGTGTGAATAATGTCCAAAACAAGAACCCAAATAAAATCAATAAGATAAAGTTGCAAATAGCAGAGCAGAAATAAATGAAGGAAAGAATAAGAAAAAAAGTTAATAAAAAAGCTCAAAGATGATTAGTTGACAGGAATAATGAACTGATCAACTCAAGCACCTCTAATCCCTGAGCATACCTGAGCAAATGCAATTTACAAATTCTATGAACAGTGGGGATATAATTACAACACAAAAGGTGTTTATTAACATCTTCGATATATCAATGACACATAAAATGCGAGGTTTAGAAATCTCTTAAGACAGAGAGCATTATCTTATTTGGTTCACTACAGGACACCTTACCTACACAATGGCCATATTCAGACTTTGATAAAATATTGTTTAATGAATATCTAGGAAATTGTCAAGTGGTGCTAAGTGCCAGGCATATTCATTCATTCATCAAATGAATATGATGATGAATAAGAGATGCTTCATATTGTTCACTAGTAAAAGCATATCTAAAGAAATGACATTTTGATTATAATCTGATGACAAAGCTCTAAAAGCATTTGCTATTTCAAACTGATATTCCCATATGACTTTAAACAAAATCAAATTATGTGTATAACCTAATACACAATCAATAAAGACTCCAAATTAATATTTTACTACTCCAAATTAATCTTCAAAAAAGGTATATTAAAAGAGAAAAAGGTAAAAGAATACACTTTTCCACGTATTACATAGGACCACCTTATTTTATGCCTTATCATGTTAGCCACAGGGCATTTAAGAATATATATCTATATACTGCTATGTATAAGAAAAGATGTCCACTCTCACTATTGCTATACAACATAGTATTTAAAGTCCTAACTAGAGCTTTTAGGCAAGAGAAAGCTATAAAGGAATCTTAATTGGGAATGAAGTAAAGCTATAATTATTTGCAGATGACATAAGTACATAGAGAACCCAAAAGACTTCACAAGAAAACTAATTAAAACAATAAATCAGTTCAGTAAATTGCCAGGAAACAAAATCAATACAAAAAAATCAGTTGCTTTCCTATATACAAATGACAATCTAGAAAAATATGATGATCAGAAAACCATCTCATATACAATCACACACACACACATTAAAACCTGAAATAAATTTAACAAAGGAGATGAAGAAAACTATCAAACATTGTTCAAAGAGCTAGAAGGAGACACAAAAATTGGAAAGATATTCCTTACTCATGAATTAAAGAATCAATATTGTCAAAATGGCCATGTCAACCAACACAATTTACAACTTCAATGCAATCCTAACAAAAATCACAATGACATTCTTCAAAGAAATACACAAATAATACTGAAATGTATATGGAACCACAAAAAGCTTTGGTTAACAAAAGCTCTCCTTCTAGAATGGGAAAAAATGGAGGTGTCACACTTCCGGACTTCAAACTATACTATAAGACACAATAATTAAAACAGTATGGCACTGAAACAAAAACAGGCACAGACATTAGAATAGAATTGAGAGTCCAGAAATGAAATCACACATTTATGAACAACTAATTTTTGAAAAAATGAAGAGGAAGATTATCATCAGAACAAGGAAAATGTCTTCAATAAACAGTGTTAGGGAAACTGCACATGCAAAGCAATGAAACCAGACCACTGCCTCACACTGTCCTAAAAATCAACTCAAAAGACTTTGATGTAAGAACTAAAGCCATAAAATATACAGAAGACAACACAAGCAAACCTCAGAAACATCTTTGATAACTCATCTCTAAGAGCAAGGAAAATAAAGGAGAAAATTAACAACTGGGACTATATTCCCAAATTAAAAAGCATACGAACAGTGAAAGTGACAGTAACCCAAAGAAAGAGACACACTACTGAATAGGAGAAAATATTTCACATCATTTATCTGTCAAGGGACTGATACCAGAGATCTATGGGGAATCCATACAACTCAACACAAACAAAGGAACTGCTTAAAAATTTGGAAGAAGACTAAATGTCTCCAGAGGACATACAGATGGCCAACAGGCATATTAGAAAATATCCATCATCATTTACCATAAGGGAAATGCAAATGAAAATCACAATGACATATCACCAGATACCTGTGAGAATGGGCTTTATCTAAACAAAATAAAAATGGCTGCTGAGGATGTGGAGATAAAGGAAATCTCTCACACCATTGGTGAGAAAGTAGACTTGTCCAGGCCCTGTGGGAAAGTGTGGGTATTCCTCAAAGGACTATAAATGAATCTACAATATGACTCAACATGTCACTCTTAGGTATCTACCCAAAGAACACAAAAACACTAATTCAAAAGGAAACCTGCATGTCTGTGTTGATATCAGCACTATTTACAGTGGCCAAGATAGGGAAACAGCCTACATGCCCCAGAAGAGACAAGTGTATCAAAAAGAAGTGGTATGTATACACAATGGAATACTACACAGTGGTAAAAATGGTAAACTTCTGTCATTTGTGGCAACATGGAGGGAACTGGATGGGATTATTCTAAGTGAAGTGTGTCAGAAGGAGAAAAATAAATATGGTTAAACTTAGATGCGGATTCTAGAGGAGTCAAACAAAGAATCAGACAAAGACCCACTTTAAAAATGATCCTTGAAAGCTGAGACCATAGAGCTGAGGCATCCAGGAGAGGAGAGAACGGACAAGAAAGGGTGGAAGAGGAGAAACCAGCCAGGGGGAGAGTACAGTGGGCTATGAATACTTTGGTGATGGGAAGACTACGCCTGAGGGAAGAAATCCTTACTGTGCAAAAAACCAACAAGGGCGTAAGATATAGAAGCATTGATAAAAATAAATAATAAAACAAAATTATCTAAACAAGTTGGTAAAAGAGTATATATCCTTTACAATTTTTGGAATCTTTCTATCTGAAAATTCTGAATTTTTATTTTGACTGTCTTTATGTAGAAGCATCTTCATTTAATTTTACCACTTTTATCATCTTTTCCATTCTTTGAATCATATCTGTATTTATTATTTTACTTTTATGTTAGGGAGAAATGCATTTGGATCACAGATATGTAAAGCTTTAGTCATAGATTTGGATACAAAAGTATTTCCTGTTTATTATTTTTAATATTGATAAAAGCCAATAGTATTGATTATTTTTTCTCTACAGCAACATATTTCCTTATCTGTTAAAAAAAATCCTTTTATTGCCATACTGGCAACATACTTAATTTTAATATGGACATAATGGGGTAGTGTAGTTAATTTTCCCTCTACACTGACTTGGTCTTGAACTGATTTACAAACTTAGTACACACAATTACTTTTATAGGCATCATTAACAATTTTGCATTTTCTTACCCAGCTCATACGCGTCCTACTTTTTATAAGAAATCTGTCTACCCACTAAAACCCGGAACTCCCCAGCATGAAATTTAAATGAAGCAATGTTTGAATAGAGTTCATTTATATTTGTGAAGTTTGAAACTGTTTTAATGTGCATTTCTTGCTTCTCTTAACTTTCTCAAGTCTTCGAATAGGTAATGCTACCCCAATGTACAAACTAGACAAGGTGTGTATCAAACTGCTTCAGTAACATGAGAGCACATAATTAATAAAGGATGGAATTAAAATGCTAAGCCCAAACATGTCTCTTTATCACAGCATATTATTTTCTGCATATTTCCTTCTTGTTGTCAAATCAAATAGTCAATGTCAAGACTTTATTGTTGCATAGTGCGAGACTGTTGATGAAACTCGATGCTAATTTGAGTTTATATGACACCCAAATTATATTCTCCCTGCAATCAGAAAGACAGAACACATAGAATTATAAAGGTTAAAGGGCCCTTGGGGACACCGGTACTAGCAAAAACCTTCAGAGATGAGCACACACACACGCATAACTATGATGATTTAAAAGCATATATTTTAAAACAAGTACAGCATGGGAAAAGGGATTTCTTCCCCAAAGAAGAAGGTTAATTAATATCTATTGAAAATTAATGAGGAAAACATTTTTTAGGGTGCCAAGATAATTTTGAGCTACATTTAAAACATAGACTCTGTGCATGTGCCATATACATGTATTTAGCACTATTTACAGAAATATAACGGAATGTAATTCAGTGAAATGTCAGTCTATACTATGTAGGCTATTTTTACTTTCAATAAATCCATTTGTGAAGATAAATATAAGAACAATACTAACTATGCAGACAGACAGTAATTATTATCATATCTTGGGCTGGAATGAGAATAGCCTCCATCAAAAACACCAGTGATATGACTTTACAGTGTTCAGCTTGCTGAACACAAGGCTGTAGAAACTCACTTGTGTAAGAAATTCACTCTACTCTTTTCACTAAGCTGAAATACACACCCTCAACACTGTTCTCAATACAAAATTATAACCTAAGGGAGGAGGGAAATCCTATGATAAAAAGGATGACACTATGAATTGAAATATAATCCTAATTATCCCTTTTCTAGTATCACAGAAAATCAGCTGAACAAGTCTAAGCTTAAATTCAGCGATTATTAAATCACAGGACCAGAGAAGTAAATCAAATAGTTTTCCAGAACAAACCCATCTTCTGATAAAAGGAAAATCACCTACTAAGTTAGTAGTAGATTATGCCAAACCACAGCCCTAAATTACTAGAAAGTACATTACCTTCTAAGTATGAAATTAAGAACTATGCACATCCTAAGTGAGACATGGGTTTACTTCAATTTATTTCTGCTCTTACCTTTTTATTAACATGGTTCCTAGTTCTCTGCCTTATGAAACAAACACTCCTATCCTAATTCTCAACATACAGAATATGACGTTTGTGGGCATGTTCACAAGAGGATGGAAAGATTAAAAAGTGATACAAACATTTCCGCATAGCTATAAAAATAAATGTACTTTTTGACCTTTGGTCTAGCATGCTATTTATAATATTTTCACAGAGATGTATAAGTAAATAAATATACTACAAACTTCTCCATAATATCTTAGTATGCAAAAACACTGAAATTGATGATTAAATATAAACATACTTAAGTTGAAGTGTGTATAGAAGACCTCTGAAAGAATGTTCACAAACATGCTTGTATGTATAAACTCAGGTATAAAATAAGATGCTAAGTTAGGTAAGATAATTTTTTACTTCTTATATATGTCTGCTTTATTTGAATTTTTTAATGAATCAGAAAATAAAGCCAGGTTTGTTTTGTTAATAACAGGAAAGCAATCATAATGGCAAATAATCGCAATGCCTATCATTAAAGTTTCATGTGCATCAGTAAAAGAATGCAATAATAACAGTGAATTGTTATAATTATATTAAGGAATA
>NW_004567130.1:19706301-19708609 GCF_000260355.1 Condylura cristata
CTGCACCCTGGGGGTCACCTCCGGGGCAGGGATTGAACTCACACTGGGGCAGCTGAGGCCAGCGTGCAGTGCTGCGTCCTAACCTGTTGTGCCACCAGGGAGGGCCCTAGACCAGAAATTTTAACCACTAAAATTATTTTAGTTTGACCTTTCAAAAGCAGTAATGTCATCTGTCACTAAAATTCTATTTTATAATTTGTGTATAGTTCACATTCTATCATGTAGCTAAATCTAGCCCCAGTACAAAGCAATTATGTGAATTAATTATAACAACTGAAATCAGCATTCTAAGTAGAACTAAAATTCATTTAAAATATTTTCTGAAATTTTAGTTTATTGCATACACAATAGAGGCTATTCATCAATTACTGTCTTATAAAACAGATTTATTTATTGATTCGCCGTAGGTTTACAATACTATATAAGTTTCAGTAGAGTTTCACATCTCACTGAACACATAATACCACAATTTAGAAAGTGGAGTTTAAAATTAAATTAAAGTATGTCTTGTTTAATTCCTTCAAATTCGTCCTAATAAATTCATATTTTTTTCAGTTTGCCTAACAACAGCTACTCTCTAATAACTTTAAACTTTTATTTCTAGAAGCCTCAGATTTCCTCTACAATGTTTGTGAAATAGTGTCATTATACAGGTCCATAATTTTTTCTATAGTAGATAACTTTTGACATTTTCTTTTTAGAAATTTCACATCAAAATTCTACTCTAAACTTCTAACCCCTGAAAATATTGACAAAATGTCATCTAATAAAGATTTTACTTGATTTAAGCGACATAGACATATTTTCCCAGTGTTGGTAACACGTCAGTAAACAGAGATAGATGTGCTACCTACCAGATAGAAACAATCTCTCAGAAACTTAGTTGCAAAGTTTTCATACAACTATCACTCTTTCCTGCATTGCATTTTTACTACATATTAGAAGAAACAGTCTCTTTTTCCAGCTGAGCATTTAGGCACAACACGGCTGAATAAAACATGACCTGAAAGTAAAAATTCTAAAAGCTGAAAGAATTTTGAAATATTATCTTTGCCACAAAATTGAATTTCTCTGAATGAAAGGCACAGGGAGGAGTTAATTGCTGTTAATTTCAGCATTCAAATATGTCACCTCCTCCAGTACATGCATTTCCCTTTAGCTGTCAATCCTTGAATTCTTTCTCACGTTCCTCTTTTACTCTTGAATGTTATCGAATACCTATTCAGGCAGGTAGCATGGAGTTAGCCCTTATCGAGAAAATCTGTCAGTCTGAAGTTCAGAGAGCACTGGGTGAAACTGACGAGAAAGCAATAAAAGAAAATGAAAAAATAATGCAATCAGAAAGAGAATAATATTTGGCTTGGGCACAGAAAAAAGTCACTAAGCAAAATACTCTGTTAACAGAAACCTTAGTGCAGAGTAGAGTTAAAGTTCAATGGAAGGCTTTTTTTTTTTCCTATTGAAGTGAACAATATACATCATTTATGTATATATGCATTTATGAATGTGAATATGGATGAGAGAGAACAATGTATTCAGAAACTGTAAAACCATCCGCTGCGATGAGATCATCGGGATAGAGGACTTAGGTGTAGGGTTAACGTCATACACAAAAGCAGGACCCACATTCTTCATGCTACTGCAAACCATCCCCAACAAACTGGGATTGGTTTTGAGAGAAACAGGGCTGACCGCCGCCCGCGTGGGCAGCCAGGCCGCTCGCGCTCTCGGGCCCTGGGCCTCCAGCCAGGGGCCGTGCAGGTGCTCAGACGTCGGCTCCGAGTCTCTCCTGAGCCATCTGCAAGCGATGCCAGCGGATGTGGGCTGGAGCCCATGGAGTGACTCTTCTGCAGTCACACCCAGAGAGGACAGCTGAAGTCACTGGGACAGACACAGCTCGCAGCAAAGGGAACAGAACGAAAACGGGGAGAAAGCCCCGAAAGCCCTAGCAGCTGGTGAGTGTGCGTGTCTGGATAGCGTCATCTTTAAATCTGAGGTGACCCTGCTTTGCCTCATTACATATGACGTCGGGATACAGCTTCACGCCTCTCTGGAAGCCTGAGGCACACCACCCTGCCCCCAAAGGAGGCCTCGTCTTCCACAGACGCCCATCTCCCCTTTTGCCCCCCACTTTTTCTCTCCTATACTGGTAGCCTCAATAGTACAACCAGATTTGTAGGGCTTGTTTTGGGTCAGTCCTGTCTCTTTGTTTTGTGTCTTTATATTATGTAATTTCACTCAGCATGAGCCCCACTTTTTCTATGCATGTTGTCGTAAATGGCAAGATTGCCTCTTTTTTTTTTTTTTT
>NW_004567130.1:19708936-19709664 GCF_000260355.1 Condylura cristata
TTTGAAAATTTCTCTTTTCCTGCTGAAACATCTTTGAACATCAGAGATGCAGAGAGAGATGAGTCTAGGCCGCAGTTTACCAACATGTGAAATGGCTTAAGGAGTCCTTGACTCAATGCTGTTTATTGATCGTAATGGATTCTGAGGCTACCATCGGGGGTGTTCAGAAAGAATCTTGCACAAAATATGTCAAAAGGCATGTGTTCTGTGTAACTGAGAGCAGTCCGGGTGGCTAAACTTAGGGAATAACCAGGAAAATATACTCAGGGATGGAAATACTGTGTGGTTATTATATATTGTTAATGCTATTAAGTTTAGAGGAAAATACTGGCATAAGCCAATTAGAGTTGTTTTGGTGATGATATCTGAAATCAGGATAAATTATTCCAGAAGTTAAAGATTAGCAGTTCTTGTGTTGGAAGCAATTACTCAATGAAAATGCAAATTATTTATTTTCTCAAAACACAGTCTTTGTATTAGACTTCTAAATCACTTTATTGAAAATATGAATGCATATTAGTACCTTAGTTCCTTCTCACTCCTGTGTGAAATATGAAGTCACAAAAATTTATCATATCTGACTTCTTTAATTTAAAATAAAACAGTATTTTTAATGTCTCATTGGCATATCCCAGCAAACTGAGTTCTGGTATAACATTTAATGATTATGACCTCAGACATATAAAAGAAGTCAAAATATAAGTATCATAGTATAAAATGCTCAAGGG
>NW_004567130.1:19709969-19723946 GCF_000260355.1 Condylura cristata
TTGCTAATCAGAATTTGGGCATGTTCTGGTACGAAAGACTGATTATAAGGAGAAAATAGAGTTTGAGATTCCACAATAGCTAAAATTTTATAGACGTTCCTATTGGCGGGAATATTACATAACACCAGCAAACACATAAAGTCACCTTTTCATTACTTTTTAAATTGAGATGTGGTTGACATAAGATGGCACCAATTTTAGGTGTACAATATAACAAACACACACCATGTGAAATGACCACATTACTAAGTTTAGATAACAGCCATTGCCAAGTATGGTTACCTATTGTTTTTCTTGTGATGAGAACTTTTAAGATCTACTCTCTAAGTAACTTTTAAATACACAGTATTGTCTTAGTAGCTATAATCACTGTTTTAACAAGCCTTACTGCTGAAATTTTGAAACTTTTGAGCATCTTTTATCTTTTCAATTAGGTTTTCTCCATTTAAGTAGTCCCAAATTTTCTATTATTTCCCAAAACATCAGTTTTTGTAATGTACTTTCAGAAGCATTTTTGACTTAGTGCTAATGACTTTATCATTTAGCACGAAGCCAACATTGTGTAATTACTCTAACACAGTCATTCCTTGTGAGTGCAGTGATTTCCACTTACAAGACTACAGGGGGAAAAGTTTGGATGACTTCTGAATAGCTAATCAGAAGCAATTTTGCCAGGCAGGTCTTTTCCCCCCTAATCTTGCTCAAGATATGATACCTAATTATCGCATTTCTATGCTGAAGATCTTTGGTTGAGAGGTACATACTTCAAAGTTTCTAACTGTGTGAAAATTGTTCAGACTCTTGGCTGAGAGATGCATATTTATTTTATCCTGGATACTTGTGTTTGGCATACCCACCACTCAGTTCCCAGGTGGTTTGAGAAACGCATTGGAAAATTTCATTTTCTCTTGGGTTTATGCAATAAAGTAGGATGTCATTCTGCTGATATTGTATATGTCTAATTACTAGCATGTCCATGAATACTAGTGAGTCACAGACATAGTATTATACTCTAAATGCCATGGGGACTTTATTTTCAGATTAAAAATAGTATGATTGAAAATGCCAGTTGAGATAAATCTTTTCAATTCAACCATGGCTTTTGCAAGCATGAATCACCAGATCTTCAGAACACACCTCTCCTTATGTGAGAACATTGGGGCAAGACCTTTTCTGCCTTTTGAAATTATACAATTGCACTGTTGATGATAAAATCAAAGCTCCTGGAAGGTAAGTGATTGGCTATGCATACTGATATAGAAAATCAAACCTGTTGGTGCATAACAAACGAGCTAGTCTCTAGAAGGGAACTCTCTGGGTTGTATTGATGAAGCAACGGTAGTCTAATTCTTTCAGAGAGGCATTTTCACCTTCCATGATATTTGTAAATTTCCACACAAAATTATAGATCTAAGAGGTTTTATTATCCTAAAGTAAAAAAAAATCACCTTGCAGACACTGCTTGACTTGACATTAATGTCAAGACCTGTGGGCCTGCTAGAGGTCACTTAGCTTCTCTGCAGCCCTGCTCACTCACCGCCTGCTCTCCTTCCAATGTATCATCTCAGGTTGCTGTGTCTCGGTGGAATTGCACCTAAGTCATTTCCCACACAGCTTCTCACCATAATTGCTTTCTAGCACTGGATTTGTCAGGAGTCATTGAAGGTGTCAGGAGATGCGCACAGAATGATAAAAGTGTGAATTCTCCACTCTGTCACCTCGTCACCCGCAGCAGGATTCGTACAAGTGAGACCTCCACAGGTCAGATTCACTCAAACCAGCAAGAACACAGGGGTTAATCAAATAGATGCAAAAAAGTGAGTAACTCTGGGCAGGAATAAATGAGATATTTTCTTTTTTATGAAAACAGCTAGTAATTCTAGACAAGTAATTTTTATCATGGGCCTGACTTTAATCTCAGAGTCTCCGTTTTTTAAACTCCTATTTGTTCACAATGTTCTCCTTGACTTTATAGTCTTTGAAAATTTCTCTTTTCCTGCTGAAACATCTTAAAACATCAACAAAAATATCATTACCAGGTAAGTTTATACCAGAAGAAAGAAAACATTTTTCAGCCGTATCTAGCCTTAGTTTAAATTGTGTTTATTAAATACGAAAGACAAGAATAGAGCCAACGAATACCAGGGAAGAGGTGGATAGAGGAACCCATGGGAGTGCACACAAAATGTGTGAGTCTTTCTGCTCCCTAGCAATCAATGTCCACCAGAAAGAACTCTCCAGAGTGGAGCAGCTAGATAACCATGAGTTGAGTAGAGAAAAGTCATTCTGTCTCTGTCCTCCCAGCTTGGGTGTTATGCGAGAGTGATGTGATCACAGGGTGGAGTTGGAGACTGGAGATACTCCTCAGGCTACAGAAGCACAGAGAGGGTAAGAACAAGCCTGATGGGGAGCATGGGATGTTCCACAGGAACACTCAGGGAGCCGCCTAGCACTCTGCCAGCCATCTTACACAGAACTACATAGAACAGCCATTAACAGCATGACTTTCAGAAAGCAAGAGTAGATTTGATTCTGGAAATGGGCTAAGTAGACAAATAGCCTGGTAGACAATGTACCATGACCTGGTAGACAAGCATCTCATTCTCCTCATCACAACCTAAGCATCACTTTGAGGCGTGGGCTCTCTTTTCCCCAGCATTTCAAGTGCTGGCTACTTAGCGTGGTGCCTGCCTTGAGCAGGTGATCTCGACCTGCGCTTCCTTTTCCTTCTGCGACCCTTTACTAAATAAACCACTACATCATGTCTTCCTCATCAAGATCACTCTGAAATCTAACCCAAGACGCACACTCAGGATCCGTTCCAAACCGGAAGTAGAGAAACAGCACACATCTGTGTAGTTAACGTATGTCCTGACTTTTCCATTTGGATTGTTACTTTCTTCTAACCCACAAATGGCAAATGCAAGAATGACTAAAATTTTTGTCATATGTCAACCTACTGCATGAAAAATTCAGATAATAAAATTTATATAAATTTTACACAATTATCATTCTATTCAGGAAATCATTTAGCTTCTAAACTATTCTAGTTTATCAAATGTTACAAGAGTCTCTCTATATATTACTGTGCTCAACTATACTATAATGTGATTAAGTTTTATGCATGTATGTGGGAATAAATGCTTGAATATGGGTATATTTATCTAAAAGCCAAACACCAAATGGATGTAAAATTCTTGAAAGTGTTCATCAGAGTTTATTTTCTGGCCCTCCCTGGTGGTGCAGTGGTTTGTTAAAGCACAGCACTGAGAAGCTTAAGCCACTTCCGCATGAGTTCGATCCCCGCCTGCCCCGGAGGAGATCCACATGGCATAGCAGACCTCTCCTGGCCCGCCCGCTGCTCCCCTCAGCAGTGTACTTCGTCGATCTGCCTGCTCTGCTCCCCACTCTGTCTCTGGTGAATCCTCTCACCCTCGGCATCTCTGGCTTGTAACCCAGTTCTGTATGAATAAATAAATAAATCTTTAAAAAAACTTATATAAAAAAGTTTATTTTCTCTGGAGAACTCTTTCTGTTCATTGTGTCTCTTAGATATTTTTAATCTGCATTTGTCTTACACAAGTAAGATGAGCAGTTTATTTTATACAATGGTAATCAAAATACTGAACATGTTTGAGAAGTTTTTATTTGTCATGAATTTTTATGCAAAGGGATTGCAATTAGTTTTAGGATTATAAAGATAAGTGTCACCGTCCATTAAAACTTATAAAGCCCTAGCAGCTTGACTTAGGTTGAATCATCAGGGCTTGGAAATGAAGTGATGATAAATTTCATATGTAACATTTAAGAAAAGTTATGCACTATTAAATTGGCATCCTATTTTACTGAGGAAATGGAATTCCTAAATAGTGAAGGATAAAAATCATTGATCTTTCAAGCATATGTTCGATTTTGCTAATGAAAGCAGACAACTTCTTTAAAAAAAAAAAAAAAAAAAACTTTCAAATTCCTGTCCACCAAGTAGTTCTTGCTTGCTTAAAGTCAAAATCAGCATATGAGCCCTGTCTCCTCACCTGACCACCAGGCCTGTCTGCGTCGCCCCCCTACAGAGTCCTTCCAAGCCCTGAAATCCTTCCCACAGTCCCTGGGACAGGGAGCTCAGAACAAGCGGGGCATCCACTCAGCCTGCACCCCAGGAGGGCGCTACTCCGTGTCCCCCAGGGCCCTCCAACTCATCTCCAGAGATCTTACCACCAAGCAAACAAACAGGAAGACAAGCAAACAGAAAGGCCTTGATGTCTTTTCCATATTGGAATTTAAATAACGGTCTTCCTCCCTGTTTTCCCCATACAGTTTCTATTGATTTTGCTTCCAGGAGAAGGTCAGATTGGAATTTTGTTCATCAATAACTTGAGTTCAGTTTTCTAAACTTCCATTAAATCTGTGATACATTTTCTGCCCATCAATTCACTCTTGAGTTGTCCCCCCCGCCCGGAAAGTGTAGATTCCATTAATTATAACTTCAATTACCCTTATATTACTGTTATTAAATTCATGATTTCATTGTACCATGAAACATGAATCTCTTCTGTGTTTTCTTCTTGATACAAGAATGCTGAAGTGAAAACTGAGAAAACTGGAGATTCTATTTCAGCACTAACTTTAAATTCTTAACGTGGCCTTTGCCAGTGTTTTCCAGTAATCACAAGGGGCTATTGGAAACTCTTCTATTATCACCACATTTCTGTCTCTGCCCCCTGTGTTACATTCAGGAGTTTATCTCATAAAGAACTTTACACAAAATAAAACATTTCCACAAACTCTGTTCAGCTTCAGAAACCCTTTTATGATTCTGTTTACTCTCATTTACCCTTCTACAGTTTGGACATGAGTATCGGCTTTATTTATTGCTATCAATATTTTAATTATCCACCTGCATCTTTATTTCATTCCTTCTTCAATAAGGCACCTTCCCTTCTCTAAACCGGCCTTGATGGCAAGCCTCTGTAACGGCTTTGTCTCTTACAAGCTGTTTATAAAGGAACTTATCTCTCTCGACTAGACTATCACTTGCATTCTGCATGTCTTTACTGAATGAACAATAACTTAAACTATTGAAGGTCACAGCTGGCATCAGATCACTTAGACGGACACAACCACAGTAGACACAGGACATCAACAGGCCAGCACAAGCCACTGCAAGTTGATGGGGTTGTGACAATGGACCTACAGTTGGGAAGGAACTGGGGAATCTCTGGAGAAAGTCTGACTAGTTTTCAAGCTTGGATTAATGTACTAGCTGTATTTCCTGAGGGTTTACTCACTTTCAGTTCCACCGTTTGAAACACTGCAATAATAATCATATTTCACCCGGGAGAGTTTTTCTGAGGACTAAATGAGATAAAACCATGTAGCAGAAGCTCTGGTCAGGGTAAATTAGGCATTGCTAAAATTATTACTCTGTACTACATATATTATGACTTTTTCACTATTTTCCCTTTATTCATTCTTTGTCCTTCCTTCACGTTTCATCTGGAATTTTGCTTCCTCAGTATGTTTTCTTAATGATTTTTCTCGATATTCAAGTAACTCATTGCCATCACCCCTCCTCAATCGCTCATGTTAAGATACACATTTTTATATATATATAAATATTCTCAAAATGTACTAGTTCTTAAGCTAGAGGAAATTTTACTGTACAAAATACACAAAGAAATAAATAAATACTTTAAAAATTTACATGTTAAGGAAGAATAATATATAAAAGGGAAAGTTAATAGGCTTGAGAAATGTAACATCTGTACAAGATGCATATTTTTGTTACTAGAACCTTCATTTATCCTGAGAGAAAGTAACACATGTAGAATACAAAACTAATGAAAATACATACTGCATAGTATTTTGTAGTTCTTTCCTTGCATGATTTTTGAAAATGCCCTCTGATCATGCTTACCACCCAAAGTTCTTCGAGAATTTGAAATAGGGTAGGATAGATGAAATTAATACAGCTATAAATGTAAAATAGATCATGAAGTTAGAAGATATAATACACAGAAAGTAAACTCCCAGTAAAATTCTATCTATTAATTATGTGCTCAAACTTTATCTTGACTATAGTAACATATGCATTATTTATGATTAAGTTCATAAATCTTTTATTATCTTTCTTTTAAATTTCTTCTAAAAACCATAAAATTATATGCATTATATTTTATTGGGAGGTATCAACTCTTGGATTTGTTTAACACTTCAGCCATGAAGCAGCTTGAGTAAAGATTTAGAAGATGGTCACAGTCATAGAGCTCAAAATGGTATTTTTGAAGCTGAAACTCAGCACTGGGAGTAAATTCAAGTGATGAAGTCATGATGGTTTTAGATATAGCTGATTAAATTAGAAGTTTAATTTGGTGATAGCAAATTAATACATTTAGAAATGTATTATTTGAACTTTTACAGCTCTGTATTTCACATGTGTGTTCTCTGTCCATCTCTTCTCTAGATGAGTCAAATGCAATAGACAGTATTGGGGCTTTGTGATTATTTAGGCTACATGAATTTTAACTTTTATGCTTCACCTAGAGAACAACACGAGATGCCCTCTCTGTAACCTGCTTTGATCAAGATGAATATGTATATGTTCTTCTGGAAGTTTCCCAGAATCTTGTTTCTGAACTTGGGATCTCTGTTCCCTTTGGAAACAGCTATGCTAAAACTGAACTTGGAAGCAATTACTCAAAAAGAACACAGTTCTAAAGATAGTAGAAATTTAAAGTGAAACTCAAAAGGAAATATCACATCTTCAAACATGATAGATCTTGCAACCTCTACCACAGTCACTATAGCATAACAAATTTGAAGCTAGATTTCCATCAAGTCCCTTAATGTCTCAATGATTTAGCAAGAATAGCCTTTATAAGTAGGGTGTGAGAACAAGATCTTGTACCTAAATGATGTCAAGGGACAATTAACTCTCCTTTTCCTCTTTTCATATTACTGAGAGAAGTGAGCTTTAGAGTTTAATTTTATTTGCCAAAGGTCACAAGGATGGTGGAGATGGGATTTAATATCAGGCACTTCCTACACTGTTTTCTAATGGAACTGTAAGTTCCACATAACCCTGGATAGGTAGACTCAGTCCAATCAAATTCAAGTCAATTTGCATGTCTCGATTTCCTATGGTTTCAGGGACTGAGAGCAAAGTATATAAATATGAGCTAGAGATAAAGGAGTTTTGATGTCAAGAGTTTTCAGCTGGCTCGGATAGCACCTTTCTTGTCCATGACAGTTTTACTGTACTTGGTGTAGCATTGTGAAATTTCAGTAAAGCAGAAGTGACAGCCAGTAACTCACAAACTCCACTGAGATGGCTACATCATGACAAATGTGTCTCAGCCACCTCTGTATAAGTTAGGAGTTCCTAAATTTTCCATATGAAAGTTGCTAGGAACTACTTTGTTTCAAACTGAAACCACTGGAGATGCTAATGTGGAAGCATTCTTATTTTCCAAAGTAGCTTCGAAGGATGGACAGAAGCCACTCATTTACTGTCTTACGAGTTTCCTAGGGAGGTTTCTGTTTGTGAAAGGACAGCTGGCATGTTTATGAACTACTGTAGGGCATGACATAGATTCTATAAATCACTTTAAATCTTAGGATGTGCTAGATAAAATATTTATACTGCTTGCACTTTACGGAAAACCACACATACCAATAGATGCGACACAGAATTCAATGACTTTGGATGCTAGAAGATGAGGGAACAACAAAATCTTTAAAGTTATAATTTCAATCATCTTTCAGATAATTGAATTTCCCCAAACACAGAAAATACGTGTCCATTGGGAATAGAAATAATTTCACTCTTCCTGAGGGCACCTTTCAAAAAAACATATTATTTATGTTTTTACTTCTTGTTTTTATTTTTTTCCACTATGTAATGTTTATATTTTGTGAATGGTGATGCGAGTGTGGCATGTCTGTGTATGTGAGTGTGTATGTGTGATGTCCCAGGGGGGAGGAGAGTCTTGGGAATTCCAGGTAGATCTCTCTTTTTATGATTATTTAGTGCTGCCAGAGTATCAAACAACTCACCGATTTTGCAAACAACAAGGCGAGTTGCCTCTTTTTAACTTATAGTTCCTAATCTGTTTATGACATACCTTGCATGTGAAATACAAAGGAAAGAGGAAAAAATACATTGCAGAACTCTGTGTAATTCAACACGGTCATTATTTTAAACTACTGTCTGTAACAGGAGAACAAGGCAATACCATAGTTTTCTACACACAGAGATAAACACAAGCAACATTCTCATGTGCAAAATCTACTGAATTAATCGCTTTATGTCTTTACCTGAACATAAGATACAAAAGATAACCTAATAACAGTGAAATCAGTGAGATGATTGGGGTACATGTAATGAGTCTGTGTTTACATCTGAATTTAGAAAAGTAAACCTTTGCTTGAGATGTGTAGGGATCGCTGGGTACAGGAGATGAGTAAATGGGCCATCTCTGGGTTTATGCATTTTGCGCAGCTCACTGGGTCCGTGCTTGCTTTACTTATTTGCTTTAATTTTACATCTGGTAAGAAATGGAATCTGGAATTCCTCACCATATGCTTCTGCTTATGCCAGTTTGAGATTTGAATGTATTCCAAAATGAAATATGTGTGTAAAGAATTTTCAATTAATGATTCTGTTAGTGTTTCAGTCATTATTAAGAAAACAACATATGGACATTTAATATTATATATATATATGTATAATATATATAATATATATGGTATATATATATAATATGTATAATATATATAATATATATGGTATAAATATAATATGCATATATATGGTATATATACAATATGCATGTATATATATAATATATATAATATGCAATTACTTTCTATAATTATTAGACCTATACTTTTTTTCTATAAAATACCATTTTAAATAGGAGTTTTAGGTTCACAGTTTTGTGTGTGCATCAAAATATACACAATTTGGACAGATTCCTGAGGAAGTTAGAATGACAAGGGCACGTGTTTTGAGCTTTCTTTCAGTATCATAAAAACATATCACTGAACATTAGTACACCAATTACAGCATGAGCCCCTATCTCTGTACCTACATATCTATAGTCATATACCTGTACTTATATACTACCGAATATCATCTTTATAAGGGCATGTGATGTTAAAACAATAAGACATTAAACATTTTGCTTTTAAATATTTCTGGAACATGACAAATTTCTGCAATATTATTTACATTTATTTATTATGTGTTACAGTAACTAAACAAGGAAGCTTTCAGACGGAAGTAGCTCGCGTGCTTTGGAAGTCTCCAGGGAAAGTCAAAGCAGTCAGTCTCTGTAAATGCCTCAAGGTTAAGAGACAGAACCATAAACAGATAACTCAGTGTTGCCAAGGAAGAGAACAGTGCCAAAGGTGTCGCAAACCCCTGTACAGCAAGCTGAAATCAGGTAGCTCTCCTTGCTGTGCTTCCTTTCCTTTCCTCTACCCCTCTACCCCTGTAGGACAAGCATGCTCAACCACTTCGTTTGCTCTGCCTAAGTCAAGTCCATATTACCACCAGTAAATTTAGAAAATGCATGTGCCTTTAACATCTGGAAAAGAAAAACTCTCTTCCTGTTTCCCCTACTCCCAATACTCCACTTTTGATCACTTAGCTCTGTGGGAACTTCTCATACCAAGCAGTTTTGCAACATCAGATGAGCCTCTGATGACTCACTTCAGTCCTGACACTCGGTGGGAGAGCTCAGCCTCACAGGTGATACGCCCAGTCCCACACACTGCCCACCCCGACGCCACCTCACCTCTTCACCTCAGCGAAGACTACGTTGTTCCCCTGACTTTGCACAGTGGGGTGCATATAAATGGGAGGTTCTCACCATCCCTTCCTGGTCTGCCATTTGCTCACAGAACAGTGCGCAGAATTCAGGAAAGCAGTTGACTGACTAGATACTGCTCGCCTATACACGGCGACAATTCCAGGCTCACACTCAAAGATGCAGAGGTCAAAACGAGTGGGGGAGTTCTGAAGCTTCTGGCCCCTTTCCGACAGCCCCACTCTCGTAACATCTCCATGTGCCCACCAACCTAAAAGTTTTCTGAACCCCATCTTAGCATAGTTTTATGAGGGTCAATGCCTAGGAAAATTCAGTTGATTATTGGCCACCAACGATCAGCTCAACCTCCATAATCCCTTTTGGACACGAGGATTAGACTGAAGATATGAAAGCTCCGCCTTGTAATCACAGTTGGTTCCCTGAAAACTGCTCCCGACTTCAGATTTCAAAAAGTCACGTTAATGATATAAAGGCTACCGTTCTGAAACGGGCTTGTATTGACGACAAAAGAAACCTTAAGCCTCTTACCACTTAGGAAATTCTAACCACTTTTAGAGCTCTGTACCAGAAGAGGATGAAGATCAAATATATAGATTGATTACAAATCATAATATGATATCCTTTTCAGACTTATTTCATGTATCTCAATAGTCCATACGGGTGTGTCTATTTTAGCAACCAGGTTCTAGATATGAGTGAACTTTAATTTTCAACTAGCTGAGAAGAACAGTATTTTATGGGAAACTTAAATTATATTTTCTAAATGGAACTACTCTGAGTTCAAATTAAATAAACCCTGATAGTACAGTGAGAACAAATTACTAAAAGCAAAAGCAGTTGCATCCCCTTACCTCAATCACTAAGTCATTTTGCGTGCAAGGTATATATTTAATTTCTCATTTTTATGCTATTATCATCAGGCAGATTTGCAACGTCAGTAACAACATACTAATTTTTGATGTTCTCTTGAGCAAAGCAAAATTAATCTAATCTGAAATAGTAATAATAAATAATAACAATAAAATCAATTGAATTAAGAAGTGATTTTATATAATTGTGCTTATGTTGTTCAAAATAATGAACTATTACTGAGAAATAAAACGTTTTCATAAATAGATAAGGCAAAGAAATACACAGATCAGCAGGAGACAGTTTCTTAAGATCTGCCTGTTCTGCTCCCCACTTTGTCTCTGGTGAATCCTCTCAGCTCCTGCACCTCTGGCCTGCACCCCACTTCTTGTATGCATAAATAAATACTATCTTTTAAAAAATTAAAAATACAGGATTAGCAGATAGGCATGTAAAGAATGAGAATAAGAATATAAAGAACAAGACTAAAAATAAGGAGAAGGAGAATTTAAGAAAAGAAGACAAGAAAGAAAAGGGGGGGGGGAATAAATTGAAGAGGAAGAAAAACTGGCCTAAAATAAATAACATTTTCTCTGCATGTAAGCCCTGTGTGCATGATTTAATTTGAACGCGCAAGTAGACAGACATCCAGACATACCCATGAAGCACAATTTTATCCTTACCATTTCCTTTACGTGTCCATTGGAAACTGCAAATCAACTGAGCGTCCAATAAATCTGTCAATTCACAGCCCAGAAGCACACACTCCTGTGACCCAAACAACAATATACCCGATTCTTTCACCAACTGGGACTATCGGTTTAGTATTTTGAGACATGTTCACACACATCGTCTCATTTCCAAGAGATGATGCAGAGGCGTCGTGAAATAAGCTCGAGGGTGAGGGGAGCCTGCTGTATCTGTCACCACAGAAGCCACCGTGGTCAACGAGTGCCCCGGGGCTTAGTGTTTTGACTGGACTCACTTCTACGTGGTCTTCCAGCTGTCAGGAATGATAACAGCAAAATCAAGTGAACAATGAATATCAAGAAGTTATTCCCAACACTATACCAGTATTTTTTGTTCTTTCACAACAGTCAAAAGGCACAAGGTGTCAGTTAAGTTTCAACGAGGCGTCAGCGATACACAGCAGTTTGAATAAAACAAAAACAAAAATGGAGCCAAGGACCAACTATCACTGAACCTCACTCTTGAGGTTCAGAATAAAAATGGTCTGAGCATGCTGATTTCCCTGGTTGAAGAATTGGTATTTTTGAGTTTCAAGAAGCTTCACAGTCTTCAAAACAGTTTGGGACTAATGCCAACTTCTGCAGATGGGTCACATTATTACATACTAAAACTGAAAGCAGCTGTGTGCTGTAATAGAATAATTTCAGACAATTATCCCCTAAAAAAGATGCCCGAGTGAGGTGCTACCACTTGATGTTTTTGCTATTGATTTTTAACCATTATCTGATTCTGTTAGATAAAACCAAGTTAGTGGTGTGTATTAGACAGTAGCTGGAAGGTTCTCCTTCTGCCTTTGCCATCACTTGGCAACATTATTTTGTATTGTCATGCCATACTTTATCCCTCTTGGTTTTTCCAGGCTGGTAAATGATCAAAGAAGCATCAGGAAGATTGAAAAGAGCGACCTTCAACAAAAAAGTTTAAGAATAACACACATACTTCCTGAATACATGGCAGAGACCATGTATTCTCCATTAAAACAAGATGATGAGAGCAGATCTTCCTTGAACAGTTGGGGAGAGGTCCTAAAGGAAGAGTCTCCTCTATACATGCGAATGTCTCCTTCAAAAGCAACCTCCCCTCAGATTTTAGAGGCCTCGGTGACAAAGTGTGTCAGGTGACTCATTTTGGCTCCCTATCTCATTTAGTCATCCATATTGTACTACTATATTTTACAACATCTTTCTTACTAATGTAGATCATATTTAACAACTCATGAGCATGCATTATTTTTTTTTCTGCAAATGATCAATGTGCTGCATTATAACACCAATTGAAGGTCAACATAATATGAACTAGTTTCATCCACTACCTGACCTTCAGGGTGGGAGAATGCTTGGAGGGTTCTGCTTCTAGTGAACACCACAGCATGGAAGTGGGGTGCAGCTCACCCCAGGGGTGCCAGTGATAAAACTCCCCCTAGACTGCAGACCTGGGATAGGGTTCGCCATAGAATTCTTCAGTGAGGTTTCCCTGTACAGATTTGAGACCAGGGTGTGCAAGGAGGAGTCGTGCTTTTCTGTCTTCTTTACTTGGGACCTATCCTTCTAGCTCAGCCCAGCTCTGTTGCACACTCTCCCTGGGGTGAGGGCACACTACCTAGACCCCCCGATTCCCTATAACACCTTCATGGAATCAGGGTATGAATCGGGTTTCCACCTCAGCCGCACACACCTCCTTTTATACCTCTGTTGTGGAGAACATGAGCACACCTCTTCGATATGCTTCCCAATGGATAGATTTTAGACGTGGGGGTCAATAAACTGGGAGAAAAAATTACAATATTGTCTCAGGTTGTTTCATAGCTTGTTTATTATAAACAGTGCCACGATGGTCATGAGAGTAAATACACCCCTTACGGGAGTGGTCTTATCCTTTTCCGCCTGTGTACTGGGGTCCAATGGCTGGATCGGTAGGTCTAGTCACAACATTTCGAAAAGTCTCCGTACTGTCTTCCAAGGGGTTGGGCAAGCCTACATTCTCACCACGATCTAGAGGGTTCCTTTTCCCTACAATCTTTCTAATATGTGTATCTGTTCGTTCTCCATGATATGGCCATTTCCCCAAGCTTGACGGATATCTCATATGGTTTGATTTGCATTTCCCTGACTATACATGGTGATGAGGGCTTTTCTTGTGCTTCTTGGGGATCTTTGAGTCTTCCTTGGAGAAGGGCCTTTTTAGCACTTCTGCCTATTTTGACTGGGCTATCTGTTTTCTTTTTGAGCTGTATGAAATTTTGGTAGATCATGAATACCAGCTCCTTGTCAGTTTATGGAGTGTCTTGGTGATCGTGATAGTTTCTCTTGCTATTATTGCCATAGTCAGCATATTATGCATTAAGTCCTATGGCTTATTCATTCCTCTTTTACAAATTTTCTTGAATACCATCAGGCTTCTTGCCTCACAACTACTACTCTACTTAAAAAAAAAGAAAAAAAAAAAAAGAGAGAGTTGACCCTTTTAGATACCAACTAGAAGAGAGACAGCATATAGTCACCATTTCCCTAAGTGTATTACCCTAGATAGTCATAAAGAATAGCTTCTC
>NW_004567130.1:19724506-19776277 GCF_000260355.1 Condylura cristata
CTCTGAGTGCCTCACCACATTCAACTCTATCCATCCTTTCTAATTAGCATACATTTATTATTTGTTTGTTTTCAGGACTAATATAAAAGTATTAGAAATAAATAAAATATCTTTCTTTTATTTCTGCTATAAAGGAGTGGTTCCAACTCTTCACTAGTAAGCATATTTCCTGGAGAGTTTTAAAGATGCTTGTTGACGGTTTAAAGAAGTTCTCATCTATCAAACTTATGCTGAAGAACTTTATCATCAATGAATATTAAGTTTACTACACTTTCCCTATAAATATTAAGATATTTTTGTTTGTCCCTTATGATAAAATAAAAATAAACATGAGTGAATCGAGAAAACACGGTACATACGCACAACGAATACTACCCAGCAATTATAAGAGATATACTCATGCCTTTGGTAGCAATAGGGATGGGAGCTGGAGGAGATAGTGCTCACTGAAATGAGCGAGATGGGAGGAGCCTCCAGCGGTGGGTTACAGAGCAGCACTATGAAGTGATCCCCAAGCACTGACACGTGAGTTCAACTCCAACCAGGGAGATGACCCACATGATGCAGCAGACCTCTCCTGTCTCTCTTGCAGCTCCCCTCAGCAGAGTATTTCAATCAGTCCACCTGTTCTGCTCCCCACTCTGTCTCTGGTGAATCCTCTCGCCGCCCCTGCACCTCTGGCCTGTCCCCCAGTTCTGCGTGCACAAGTAAATAAATATTTAAAAAAAAAATGTTTGTTTTTTGAAAGAGGACGAAACAGCTTACTGCCGATTGCTAGACCTTTGGGTTCCAATGAAGGTAAATGATTCATTGCCAGAGAGGCCTCACAGAGTCTAGGCTATGATGCATGTAACCAGCTACAGATACCCGGCACTGAGGGAATGAGCCCAGAGGAAGGTGCAAAACCCAACAGTCTGAACCACCATTTTTCGGTTACTTCCACAGCACACTGACCTTCACTACACATCAGTTTCTTCTTAAATAACGCAGCGGACGATTTAGCCTTGTGCCACGTCTGCCTTTGTTTGCTCCTTCACGCGAGATCCCACACTCACCAGTCTTTTTAGAAATCACCCTCATGCCTCTTAGTTTTCTCATTACAAAATGATCTTCTGACTGGTCCCAGAGATAAAATGTTTAAAAAGAATCACTTTGAAGTTACACTTCTTTAAAGAATGCTTCTTTCAAAATTGCCCTAGCCTTAATATCTGTACAGATTATTTAGGATCCAGAGCCCAGAATTTACCTATAAAATTATACAGGACATTGGTAGTAGTTGGATCTAGTAGAATAAAACACGTATTCTTTGCAGTGAACATCTCTAAATGATTAATATGGTGATTATAGAATGGCAAATAATGACTCAGTGATTTAGCAAAATTAATAAACCAAATAAACTCCTCCTTAGCTTTGAAAATGGTGTAACTAGGGAAATATTAGTGATGAGGAGTGAAAGCTTTTTTTCTTTGTTTTATCATCAGGCATATTTAAGGACTTCTTTTGTACCACAGAAATCAGAGCAATCCTGTTCAGAATCATTTAATTACTAAATGCTAGGGAGGTTTAACTTTCCTTCTGGAGTTTGTTTTTTTTGTTTGTTTGTTTTTGTTTTTTTGTTTTCACATTTTTATTGCAAAATCATTAAGCTGACTTAGAGATGGTTGTTTTCCATCATGTTATTTGCAATTATTTGTGTATGCCTCTTTGTGGCTTTATGCAGGACAGTCAGACAGTATATCCTGTGTTGCAAATAAAATAAAATAAAGAGAAATAAAAATATGTTCACCTTCTCTTTGAGAAGAAGCAAGCAGTTTTGGCTGGCATCTCAAATGTATGTGCACACTGAATTACATGATAGCCCTTTGAGCATTGTTGAACAGTACATCAGGGGTTTACTCTCTGATCATGTTATGTCCACATTCATGGAAGCTTCATCCTGGTTATTTAGCTGAAGAAAACAAAATGATGAGTTACTTCAATCCAAGAAAATGAACTCGACAGACCCACGTGGTGCAGGAAAGGGAGCACGTATTTTTGTGAATGACAACAAGCAGGGCGTGGGATACACAGGTGGGATACAGGTATTCCTGCACAATTTTATCCCAATATTATACATCTGATGTTTGCAGTTATGGTCGTATATTTCATTAGTTTTATAACAACATACGAGTTTTATACTATTATCCACCTTCAAGTTCTGTTTTAGTAATCATAACATGTTTGCCGTTAGCATTTTTCTAGACTCAATGTTGCTTTTTGCTGCAGTGCAGTAGATTGCTGTTGATTTTTTTACTGAAGGCTCCTCCTCTTGCGGACTGAAACATCTCCTGACCTCTGTGAGCTCACCTCTCCCACCTGACTTTCACGCTTGTAGGCTTCACGGTGTGTGTTCGCTGATTCACAGTTTAGCAAGTCGCTGTTCACAAAAAGGAAGTAACTAAAAGGAAAGTTTTCAAGGAAGAATTTAAACTTGTAACGAAATAACAGAAGAGAAAGTGGTTTATTTAACAAACAAGGCTGTGTTTTTCTTTCATTTTGCATTTTACTTTAAAAAGGACTCAAAAACATACCTACTCTCAGCCCCCAAACTTTACACTGATCATTCATTAAATAGCTAGATGCCATCTAGTACAGGGTGAGAAGATTCACCAGAGACAGAACAGAGACCAGAACAGGCCGACTGACGAAACCCACTGCTGAGGGGGTTGCGGGGAGACAGGAGGGGTCTGCTGCGCCCTGTGGGTCGCTCCCTGGCCGGGGATCGAACTGGTGCTGCAGTGGCTGGAGATAGTTACACAGCGCTGGGACTTTAACCCCCGAGCCATCGGAGGGCGCCCAGCTGAAAGCAATATTTATTACTTTACTTCATAGTTGCACAAATCCTTCAGTTTTCAAAATGTACACATGTAGATTCTCAAAGATAAACACCTGAAATTAAGGCTGTATTGCAATGGTACATTAAAAAAAAGGGGTAAATAATGGATTTTAATAGATTCTATATGCATCAGTCTCTCTGGGAATCTGTTTATCTTCAAGCCAAACTGGGCTTGTTCAGCCATGGGAAGAGACAGCTGCTCAAACAGAATGTACAGGCTGACCAGTCTGTGGTTACTATGCAAAGAAAAATTGTAAACTAAAAATGCATTCTTTTTCATGTAACAGAAATTGCATGCATTATTTTCATCCTGGTTCTCAGAAGCAAATGTCTCTCCCTCTCTCTTTCTCCCCGCTTCTCTCTCTTTCTCTCTGTCACACACTTGGTGGGGAGAGGGCCTTTTATTTGATTTATTCCAATTGCTTGTTATCAACTCTTTCACTGAAATTTCTATCAACTCTTTGATTCAGATGTAAATGAAATAAAATTGGAGTAACTCTTCCATTGATTGCATTACAATTACAAAACATGCCTCTATTTTATTCCTCTTGAAACCAGCCCCTACAACACAAGCCACCAGGCCAAAGCAGCCCTTCGCGGGTGCCCCAGGCCCCGGGAGTACAGCACACCCCGCCGCCCATTACCGGCTTCCCTAGAAACAGCAGGTGGCAGGGTCCCCTAAGGTGCAGGAGCCCAGGCTGCCTGGCAGCCCCTCCCCGGGGTGGGGGTGAGGGCCTGAGCCCCGAGCTCAGCAGGAATTGCCCTTCTGCTGCCCCGGGAGCTCTGAGAGGCTGCAGCTGCCACACTCCCGGGCCGTGAAGCCCCACCTGGGGTGGCAGCAAGGTCACCCCAGCCTCATCAAGCTTGGCGGGGAGGCGGCAGCAGCCTGGCCGGGGGGTCAGGCCTGGAAGGGGTGAGTCCGGGCTCCCAGCTGAGCTTACTGTGAGGTGTCCCTGGGCCTCGCCCCGTGCTGCTCCGGGGTTCCCTGTCTCTGCGGCATTATTGAGGTGGTGTGTATGTCAACAGTGAGCGTTCTGTGTATTGTTAACATCTCTGTCCCTTGTAACTGATTTGTTCATCCCAACAACGGAATTCAGAAGCATCTCAGTCATGAAAGGAAGTGCAGAGGAAGTCGAAGTATTATCTTGAGAATAGGTATCGCTTGCAAACAGAAATGTGTGAAATCTTATTTACTTTTTAAAAACACAGGGGAAGCAAGGTATTTCTTTTGGACCAAAAAAAAAAAAAAAAAATGGACGTTCCATTTCATGTTCTGCCAGACACTGTCATACTGAACCTTGAAGAACAGAGACCTTGAAGTTACTTCCTTAGCTGAGCACTACCTAGTGAAAGCAACCTCAAGTTTTCGGGTGTTTGATTGTTTACTCGTAAAGGAAGTCTTCTCACTGAGAGATGATGCTGTGTCCTCTCCCAGAGTAGACCCCAAGAAGCTCCTCAGAGGTTATAAAAGGGGCCGTAGCCCTGGATTTGGGAAAATGCCTGTGGATTTCAGCGTGGATTCTCTTCCCATCTTCCCTGTCTTCTGCTGTTTTGTTTCCAAACAAAGCTTGTGGTGGTTGAAATAACTGACTGTTTTTGTTCAAAGTCAACGTTGGATAATGCTGCAAGTCGCATGTATCATGGAGTGATGTGTCCCGTAACTGTCATTTCAGCCATACTGTTTTTGGAATCTTCTACACCTGTGTGGATTTCTTAAGACCTTGACCTTTTATGACCAAAAAAATGAGTTGTTATATCCAACTTTGATGTGACAGCTGCTAAGTTAGCTGTCGATCTGTTTCTCTTCACTGAATTTTCTCTTGGTAAAGTTCACACAGGTTTATTTATAGGCCTCAATTTTTTTATTTAATGTTAAATAGTTAAAAAAAACACTGGGGGATAATTCAACATGAATATTTTATATAGATAAAGGAGAGACAGACAGGCAGGTAGGTGATAGAGCATAGATAGATGATAGGTAGGTAGATAGATGTCAAGTTGAAAGAGGAAGCAGGTGAGGGAAAAGGAACCCACTTGAGCTGTAGGTGCCAGGAGATTTTTTCCTTTTGTTATTCTGGTCTATACATCCATCCTCTCTGAGCATGGCATCTGGCACACAGCACTCACCTTAAAGCACCTGTACCTTGGAAGCCAGCAAGAGTCTACACCCTCCTTGCTCAACTCGCTGGTTTTTTAAAGAATGATACCTAGGTTTGTGTCACACATGAGCCACTAGAATTTGAAATTTTCAGTCACTTCTAATCAAACCTTTTTCTAATATGCCAAGCCAGGAAAAGCAACTGGGATTTTCTTTGAAAGAGTGAGACCTTGTGTCAATGTTAGTGCAGAAAGTCCAAGGGTCATAGTGACTTAATTTTATTTTTGAATATTTTCTTAAAATTCTCCAGATTCTCTATGAAATAGGAAATAGAAAAACCCCACTCTTATATGTTATAAGTGAACAGCAACTGCTATTAAAATTTGGGGGAAAACATTGAATGACATTATTCATAAATGAATAGTACAAGGTACAAATTAATTTGTAGACAAAATAAATTTTCTGTATAACTTAAACATGATGGCATTAACTCTAAAAGATGAACTTGCCTATTGCTTTCAAATTCTAATAAGGATCGTGTGTTAAAAGGCAAACATAGCAGAGAAGAATATGATAAACTTGCAGAAATACAAAGTTCAATGATGTAGACTCTTCAAGAATGTCAGCGTGTAATAGAAATCAAGCCTCATTAGTTCTAATTAGGCTTCATGCCACATCCCTAAATTCCACTGTGCCAGGCTTCTTAGGTGGCTGATTCTTTGTAGTCACTGACGGATTAGAGTTTCCCAACAAAGCAGACTACATTTTGAGTAATCTAATATATGCCGTTTTGTTGAAATCTCTCAAGGTAGGTACTTTAATGTTCTAGGTGACTTAATTTCATAAAGGATGCCTGACATGCAAAGGCAGGCCTCAGAAAGCTAGGGAAGATGTACAATCAACCCAGATGCCCAAAAAATAAATGACTGGATCAAGATGTGGTCCATATATACAGTGGAATGTTACTCAGCAATCAAACAAAATGACATGCCTTTTGCAGCAATATGGATGGAGCTGGAAGGGATCATGCTGAGTGAAACAAGCCAGAAAGAAAAGGAAAAGTACTGGATGGTTTCACGGAACAGGAGTGTAAGGATCAGGGGTGGAGGGGAAAGCAATCGTAATAAACTAAAAATGAAAATCAACAAAAAACATGAAACCAGTCATTATAAGGGGGAAGAGAAGGGGACAGAATCAACACTGGGGTGGGAAGAGCCCACGGGACTGTGGTGATGGCACAGGGGGGGAGTGGTGGTGGGAAGTCCATGGGGTCACAGCCGAGATGGAACATGTAGAGAATGAAGAATGATGTATAGATGTATACATGCATACATATATACATATATGTATGTGTGTATATGTATATGTGTATGTATAGATGTGTGTGTGTGTGTGTGTGTGTGTGTATATATATATATGTATATATATATATATATTAAAAAAAGGAAAGAAAAAGAAAGCTGCCGTTTCTTTATCATATATTTGCCCTGCATTTCACCTCTTGTGTAGTTCAACACATCGTCCATGACTGGTTTATTTCAGTGATACCATGGAAATTGCACATTTAATTTGGTTCATTTCATGTAACTAAGCCACCTAAATGGATTTTACTGGAGGGTTTCTTTACTATTTATTCCATTATAATTTGGGGCTGAATTAGTTACTGGTAGCCCTTTTTATGGTACAAATTCCCTTAGAACAAGAGGAAGTCTCCCTCAATTATTTTCATTCTCTTCAGCACCTTGTTTATGACCTTACACAAACATGCCTCCTTGAACTAACATTTTTTCTAACACAGGAGTAAAATTAAAAATAAACAGGAAAAACCTAATACTTCTGACTGAGTAACTTTCAGTTACTGTCTAAACAAAGTGGATCACGAAGCTCTGATCATACTACCTCTCCTTGTGTCCTTCCCAGTAAAGACAGAGAACACTGTGGGTCATCAGGACATACAGAACCAGCTTTGGGGACAGCCACTGCATATGCTCAGAGTCGGCTGGGACCCTGCAGAGTCTGCGTCATGTCAGACTCTCACTATTTGAATGCTATCTCTAGCTGAAGCTACAGAATCCACCAGCCTGAAGCCGATCTGCTCACTGAAGAAGATTCAGTCACACAAACTGAGGCTCATACCAGTTTTCATACATTGTACACTTCTAAATAAATGTTAGTTGCGAGACTACGGATCAAACAACAAAATGAAGTTGTCTAAATAGCCAGCTCAAGGCTAAGATGAACACATTGCTTCGTATATGTCTCAGTGCACTCGGTACAGCTCCTCCGGTAGGAAGTGGCCTCACCGTACAGCTCTCACGTTGCCTACTCGTGCAGAGAGCAGACAGATTGAGCAACGTCCCCATCCCTAGATCTATCACGTGTGCACTATCAGGATTAGTGATGCATGGTCCACTTGCTTCTACCGAAAGATTAGGCAGTAGGGAGGTGGCATGATGCCAGGCAGTGATGATGCCATCTACAAAAGTGGACAAAGGGGTCTGCAGACATTAACTTAGGCACCCTACTTGGTGCATATTCTGTATTCAGAGCGGCCCTCCATCTTCGAAGAAGAAGAAGAAGAATTAAGCAGAAGCATGTCAGGCTCATTTATCAAGGCACAAAAGAGAGCAATCAGAAATCTAACTTTTTTCAGAAGACCAGTCTGACATTAATATAAGAAGACTCTTAGAAAACCATGGTCTAACTTTACTTTTCACTTGGTTAATGATGACAGTTACTGTAAGTAAATATATGCTTATTTATTTACATATATTTATATGCAGTATGATCAAATTACATATACACATGTATACTCCATATCCAGATCAGGCATGTGTATTATATAGGTGTATGTGTGATTTTATAATTTCTGTTTAATTTGAATTTAATTACTTTTAATTTAATGAAGAGACAGAGGACAGATGTGTTGTACTTGTTTGCATGTGCACAAGCACTGATGTCCAAACAGCTTCCTGAGTGACAGGGGAGGTGTTGATCCTAGAATCAAGATAATCTTTTAATTAAAAATGGCTGATTTTGGTCTGAATTTGGAAAGCAAATAACAGGTGCTGAAATGTCAGAAACCTTCTTTTAGTGCTTCCTCATTACTTTGTTTCTTTCAGACTCTTAAAAGCTAAGTTTGAGGTATTATCAAGATGAAGTGGCTTTTTTAGCAATGTTCAGAGGATTGGATTTCAATTTGAGTTGATAATACCAGCTCCCAACCCAGAACTATTTTTTCCTCCACTTAATTCCTTTTGTAATATACCTCCTTGTGGTTTTCATCAAACGCACAAATCCAATTTTTTGTTCAACAACACCAGACTTATCTGTCAACATAAACATTTCTGAGTAAAAGAAGACACCAGAGAAGTGATATTTTCAATATATATATATGTATATATGTATATATATATATATATATATATACACATATATATATATATATGATTTGTGTTGTTGTTGTTCAGATTGCAAATGAAATGAGAACAGCTCTTTTTGAACATTAAGCTGGGCATTGAACTACATTTTTTCCCTCACATTAAAAGATACTTGAAATGTATCTGTAGGGAGAACTATTGTGTTCAATTCAGGAACTAGTAATTTGTAAAATAAGGGGACATAGGCTGTTTTGAAATAATGTCTCTACTTATAAATAAAGAACAACAGCTATATGCTTTCAACTCTAAATTTCTTATACGAAATAGATTAAACAGTATGTTTCTTATGTTAGCAGCAGTACGATTTTTCTTTCATGAATGTGTTGAAGAAACTCAAATATTTACCACTGGCAAATATTTCATCTCTAGTTTATGCTCAGCCTGAGTTTTCAGCCTGATTCATTCTCCTTCTTGCATGGTATTATATTTTTAAACATTTGTTTCATAAAGAACAGCATGGCTGAGCTTAATCTAGGATGTGTGCTCAATGTACTTATCATCGGGCCCTATCTCAGGTGTCTTGCACTACAATGCCAGAGTTCCTTGGGCTGAAATTCAGATGTGAATTCTGACAAACTTTCCAGATGATATTCTGAATAGTGAATTTTGAGAAACCCTGCCCTTCCAGATAGAATATAGATCTTAAAGTTTAATGCACTTGAAGATCTCTAGAACTAGGTTCAGGTTAGCAAGATTCCTACATGCTGTATTTTACTATTAAATGGCAGGCATCTAACTTAATTACATAAAAATGATTCCTCTGCCTTCAGAGCAATACTCACTTGTCTGTAGGAAATTGGAGGACTGGACTTTTTTTTTTTTTTTTGGCGTTTATTTTTATAGGTCAGTTTTTATCAGGGAAAATCCTCAGATGATCACTTTAGTAATCATTTGAGTATCCATATTTCAACATCTTTATGGAAAACAAAGATATGAAATAGCTCACTTCTCTGCTACTTTCCCTTGGTCAAAATAAAAGTTCCTGCAGAATTAACAGTGAAAGCAAGAACACCAAGAGCCAGCCATGACTTGCAGAATTAACAGTGAAAACAAGAACACCAAGAGCCAGCCATGACCTGCAAAATTAACAGTGAAAACAAGAACACCAAGAGCCAGCCATGAACTTGAAATACGGCAATTTCTTCCCATTCCCATAAAGTCACTAAGCCTATCGGGACTCCAACCCCATCACCTCATCAAAGCCCACGGACCTCAAAGCTCTCACTTCCCGATGTCACTGCAAGGGAGAGCAGGACATTCACGTGGGAGTATCTTTCTGATTCACTGAGATCCTGCAGTGCCTGGACCTCAGATTGGCACAGGTCTCTTGACCTTTGCTTGGGTCCAGCACGAGCGTGGGAGCCACTGACCACTCTCTGTCTCTGAGGAGCACTCGGGAACGCCGAGCAGAGACTCTGATGGCTCTTAATACTCAGCGGACACAGGCAAGTGAAATAATCAGCCAAAGGGAGACATGGCTGCACCTGCGGTGGGCAGGTGCGCATGGGGCTGGCAAAGCTCCGGCGGCCCTAACCAGTCTCAGCTCCGGGTCTCCGCAGGCCACGCTGCGCTGTCTGGAAACTCAGCAGCAGGAATCCACACACTTCCCCGTGAATGCATGAGTATTATCCCAAAATGAATGACACTGTATAAGCACTTGGTGTGATACATTTAAGCATTTCAAATCAATGAGGGAAAGTGTCTTCACTAAGAAAACAAGTCAATGGGATTCAAGTGCCTCTCAGAGAGATTTTATGACAAGAGGCTCCGATACCGAGTCTAAGGGTAACTGCACGTATACAATGGTTGGTGTTTGTGTGGTCAGTTTTAACTGCATCGGTTAACACATAAAATGTGCGATTCTGAAATAACTCCATATATTTATTTTAAAATAATCAATGGACACTTAGAAATCTTTGCATATTCTTTCAGAAGTCTGGCAATTCAAGCATATTAACATTTTCAGTTAGAATTATAATTTAAAATACAAAACATATCAGAAGGACAGCTAAATTTTCATTTAATTTTTTATATATAACTCAAGTATCTCTAGAATTATATTATATATAACTCAAGTACCTCTAGAATTCACCACAATCAGATCTGCGAAGATCGGGTTCATTTTAAAATATGTCTAAAAGTGGGCCTCTCTGGTGGTGCAGGGGATAAAGTCTCAGTGCTACCAAGCTATTGCAGGATACTGTGGCTTGAGTTCCATGTCCTCCCGGAGCTGACCCACAGGGCACAGCAGACCTCTCCAGTCCTGCCCTCTGCGCCCCTCAGCGGTGTATTTCAGTAGACCTTCCTGCTCTGCTCCCCACTCTGTCTCTGGTGAATCCTTTCACCCTCAGCACTTCTGGCCCATATACCAGTTCTTGTATGCCTAAGTAATTAAAATAAATATTTTTAAAAAATCTATCTGGAAGTTCCGGGAGAATATATTGTAGTCACTCAATTTGAAAAGCAAATGAACATACTATAAACTAATAAAAATAACTGAATACATATTATACATATTAAAATTACCTTGTAATATGATCTGTGGCAGGTGTGCCTTATATGAAATTTTTTTTGAAATCTAAAGTTAAAAATTAAATAAATTTAGCTGCAGTGAAAATAGGATAGACTTCCTAAAACATACCTTAATCTTGAAAGAATTTACTCTCATTATTAAAGTGTTTGGCTGTACAGTGCAAAGAATCAGCAGCAGAAGAATCAACATTAATATTAATCTCTTGATGAGCTCATGATTTTTTTTTAAAGATTTATTTATTTATGCACACAGAACTGAGGGGTACAGGCCAGAGGTGCAGGGGCGGCGAGAGGCTTCACCAGAGACAGAGCGGGGAGCAGAACAGGCAGATGTACAAAGTACACTGCTGAGGGGAGCAGCGGGCGGGTCAGGAGAGGTCTGCCACGCCATGTGGTCTCCTCCGGGGCAGGCGGGAATCGAACTCATGCAGAAGTGGCTTTAGCTTCTCAGTACTGTGCTTTAACCCACTGCGCCACCAGAGAGGGCCGAGCTATGATTTTTTAATTTCAAATCATTTGTCTTACTTCCTCTTCAGATTCTTTAAATTCTAGAACCCATCACAACATTATCTCTCGCGTGAAGAGTTGGTACAATTGTTTTTTAGTTCAAATACTCACGAATTACTGAAGTAAAGAATAAATCAGGCGCAATCACACACAAAAATGTGAGTTTCTGTGAAACAGAGCATGAAAGGCCAGATGTGTGCTGGTGTCGCACATGGGTGTTCGAGGAAGGCCCATATGAGCATGCGTGCTCCTGAGGGGGCCCCACGTGATGAAGGGTCTGCCTGTGGTGACACGAGCTAGCATGCCTGCAACATCATTTTACTTTTTGTCTCTGAGGTATAAAAATTCAAATCTGTGTGATTCAAGAATTATTTCATGCACAGGCAGTTGATTAGTTTTCCTCATTCAATCTTATCTTTATAAAGATAAGAAAAAAATATTGAGGAAAAAATAGGTAAATTCACTCTCCTATCTTGAAAAAAATTCAAACTCATTCTTTCCCTTACTGATAATGTAAATTGAGATGGTACCTTAAGTATAGAATAATTCCTGTTCCAACTTTAAATTAATTTTAATGAAACTTTATAGTAAAATAATAGAGTACAATTTTCCTCAGCCTAACTTGAGCTCCATAAAGATATCAAAGGATCAATGGCAATTAATAACATACCTTATGAAAAGTCACTGGGTTTAAGTCACAGCTCTCTCTATCCTGTTGCAATCATGCCATTCTGTGAGATTATTTAGATGTTTGGAGACCTAGAATTCATAGTTATGGAGATAATGCAAGAGTAGAAAGAACATTAATTTAACCTTGTGTGACCTCTAATAATTGGTAAAATCCTTGGTTATACTCCGTTGCTCTAAAATTCCCAATAGTAACAACTGAAAAAGGAGCCAGTGACATGGACTCATAATTTAATATGGGTTTTTTTCAAGGTTAATTACTACTTCTGAGGTTAATTCCAATAGAATTCAAGTGGTCAATTGAATAAATTAAACATTTATTAAGCAGAGGATAATGAGAAGGTGGAGATGCCTCAGTTTGCATTAGGATACAAGAATGAATATTGCCACTTAAACATGAAGCTCTCTAAGCTGAGATCATGAGCTGAACTATCATTTGATGATGCTTACATTTCAGTAAGAAATATGTATAGCTATAAAGGTCTACCTTTTGTTGGTCTTAATTTTAGACTATGTTGCTTATAAATACTAATCATATTCAGGAACTGAAGAAATGTTTACATGTAACTAAGTCTGTGTGAGTAACTTCTGAGATATATGTATTGATAGTATACATATACTTCTGGTAGATGGAGGAGGCATGATGTTTAAGAATTTTACTTCAAAAGCAAACAATCACAATATAGATTTTTGAATTGTTTTATTGGTAATTTACTGTGGGGCATAATTCTCATTTGCTTGTTTTGCATAGAAGAACTGGGGTCTAGTCCTGAGATGCAGGGGTAATGAGAGGCTTCACCAGAGACATAGTGGGGAGCAGAACAGGAGGATCGAGTGAAACACACTGCTGAGAGGAGCAGCCGGGAGACAGGAGAGGTGTGCTGCACCCTGTGGGTCACTCCTCAACTGGGGGTCGGACTCAGACCGTGCTGAGACTTAACCCCTTGACCACTAGGAAGTTCTGGGAGATACTTCTTAAATCCAAAATATGATTGGCTTTTATTATGTTGAGATATGCTCCTTCTGTTCCCAATTTTAACAGTTTTCTCATGTTGTATGCTTTGAATTTCTCATTCCTGTCAAATGAATCTTATCAGGTGCCCAATAGTCTCATTAAAAAAAAAAAAAGTTCATCATCACTGATCACCAGAGGACTGCAAGTCAGAAATCTAATAACACCTCACACTCATCAGAATGGGCCATTCAAGGAGGCACTGGAAATAATAGTTTAGAAAGATGGGGATATTTCCTGTTGGTAGGAATGTAGACCAGTCTGCCCCTAGGGACAACTGCATGGAGATTTCTCAAAGTATTAAAACAGGTTTACCTCATGATCCATAATGTCCCCTCCTCTGCAACTATCCAACGAATACACACGCTGATTTAAAGGGAGAGGTGACAGAGGCACTCCTTCACTCACTGCAGTACTTCTTACAATGACAGTCCCATACACCTTAAGTGCCCAGCAGCAGAGGAGGGGGCTAGGGAAGGTGGCACGGAAGTGCTAACCAGGCACGCATGCAAACGATGAAAACGAACCAGAGAGACACCGTGGGCGCAACCGGAGGGGTCCCTAATCCATGTACAAGGTTTAAACCAGGGTTACCTCTTAAAAATGTATATGTGAATGTGTGTGTATACACACATATACACACATGCATACACAGACATACACACACATATGGATTCATCGGTTTTGTGTCATATTGTAGAACATACGACTTAGTAAAAGCCATCAAATGACTCCCATATCCACGTGTGGCCATGCCTTCCTTAAGTCTGGGTTTCGTTATAGGATTTCCTTTGGACAATGGTAAATTAGTAAATGTCACAATGTTGAAACTTAATGAGGGCTTGTGCATTGGTCTTGTCTGGTGCAATTCTACAATAAGACAACTATTTAAAGAAGTCCAATATAGTCTCCTGGAAGATGACTGATCCCAAGGAGAATGAGGGTACTTCATTTAGGAACTAGGAACAGAAGTCAGGAGCAGCTATGAACATGATTCCATATAAGAAGAACGGAACTGCCTAGCTGTGCTCAAACCTAGTGCTTCTCAGAATCACAACCTAATAAAAGAACATTACCAAAGTTAGTAAATGTTGGAGTGGTTTACTGATGACTCATATAGACCCCCACTGCCCTTACTTAGCGTTTATCTTCACATCAATCACTCAAGCTGAACTGTCTAACTTATATAGCTTATGTCCATTCCTGGCTCAGAACAGGACAGAGATTTAAGGAATATATAATGGGAAAGAGAAGATTCTGTGTAACCACATGACAAAACCTGGGTCATATACTACCTAATAAAGGTGGGACATTTCAGGAGCAGATAGTAAGTTGTAAGGAGTGTTAATTCATGGAGCAAAAATTCACCTGATTTTATTTGTCAGAACAAAAACAGTCTCCCAATTAGCTGAACTTAAAAAGTGACTGTTACCATGACAGCTGAATGAGTAAAACAGCAATTCAATAGCAACTGTCTTTTAAGATGTATAAAATATTTGAGTAGGTAGTTTAGTCATTGTTTAAATGAATGTTGTAAATTATGTAATCTTTATTCAGTATATCAGCATTAATTTTAATTTCATGTGCTCTTATGTGTCTTCTACTGTGGGGAGAAAGAAATATACTTACATTTTAATGCAATATTTACTTATCTGTCTGCCTAAGACCAGATGAAATGTTACTCTAGTGAAATAGCAATCTTCTGACATCTTGATAATGAAATAACCCAATACTGACTGACTTTTTTAATGTACCGTTGATGTATATTTGCATACTGATAATGTTATGTTAAAACGCTAGCCATTTTTCTATTAGCTTATACTAAAAAAGAATGTGCTTATCTAAGGCAATTATAGAATTAAAGATATTCCATTTCTATACCGGAATCAAGACAAAATGTTCAGAAGTCTAGGTAAACCTTATGTTGGGAAAAAATTTAGTCAACAATAACATTAATAATCTCTACACTAAGATTATCTATTTTTCACAAACTGAATTAGTTTAATGGATGAATAATAGAGTAGTGATGAAAGGTCAACTAAAGACTTTATTTGAATTACCATGAAAACTTACAGCTTGAGGATATTTAAAATGATAACAAAGTAAGTAAGGCAACGTTTATAATCCCCTTTTTAAAAAGTTATTTTATTCTCTTTGATTAAATGTTGAGTTTACAAGTGGCTTCCTTGAAAAGTCCACTTCTTTTTATTTTTCTGTCACACTTTTTACTGAAGAAATGTTTATGAGGCTGTCTGTGATTTAGGGGCGTAGGCTCACACCTCCTCAGATGTATCTTATGCAGCACACCCACCATCTAAGTACCCAGAATCTTCTACCGTAACCCACTTCCGGGATTTATTTTGTCTGCTTTTTCCTCCCTTTATATTCTACACATGAATGAAATTATTTGGTATTCTCCTTCTATTACACTAAGCATAATTTTCTTCAGCTCCTAGTAACAGTATGTTCATAAAAAAGCCAATTCTGTTGCCAAATAGTGTGCTAAGCAAAGTCATTGCATTTTTTATTCCAAGTGGATGGAAGGTAGTGGCTTATAATAAAGTCTATTTGTTCAGAAACAAAATAACTCCATTCCTTTCCAGTTTTATTACTACTAAATATGTATCCTTAGGCTAATTTTTAATCACTTGTTACCTCAGTTTCCTAATTTACAAAGCCATTACCTTACATCATAAATTTATAGTAAAGGCTAAGTAAATTATTCAATTCTTAATAAAGTCTGAGGAATAGAACAGAAGCAATTGAGTAACATTCATTACTCAATTAAGTGGTATTCTAAACATCCGAGATGCATGTACTCAAGTGGAAACAGGCAGACAACTGACCAAGTCAGTTACACTCAATGAGGATAACATTCTATCACTGTTGCTGGTATTAAATTCATTTCCCAGATTCTGAGGCATAGAGATACTCTCAGTATTGTAGGAAGTTCTGGCAGAGTCATAGACGCTTAAAATGGTCATGGTGGGCCCTCCCTGGTGGCGAGACGGGTTGGGACGCAGCACAGCAAGCTGGCCATAGTAACCACTTGGGTGAGAGTTCGATCCCCCGCCCGGGAGGTGACCCCCAGGGTGCAGCAGACCTCTCCTGTCTCCCCACTGCTCCCCTCAGCAATGGACTTGGTAGATCTGCCTGTTCTCCCCACTGAAGCCTCTCATCACCCCTGCGCCTCTGGCTTGTACCCCAATTCTGTATGAATAAATAAATATTTTAAAAATAAGATAAAATGGTAAGAACATAAGAAATGTAATGGGCCCGCTGTGAAGGAAAATGTGTGCCTTCACAGGTGAAGACATTCCAGTAGGCATGGAATGATCCAGTCACATGCCCAGACTATATCATCCTCGAATCCTGTTGAGTCAGCAGACTCTGCCGGTCGTAAACGTCAACTATTTCCGACAGTCTGACCATGACTGACAGTACCCACAATGCCAGCTCACCCCAAGTGCGTGTCGCCTGCCCTCTGTGCTGTTGTAACACACACTCATTCTGCCTCCTGCCGGTCTCTACACAGGGGTAGCGGCATCATGTGACTTCTCCACTCGATGGCTTCTCATTTCACCCATCTTTTTAAAAACAACGTGAAAAATGACTCCCATGACCTGAAAGTCTCTTCGAAAACGCTTAGCTTTTATAGTCTAAAGCCACTTCAATTAATTACTTTCTGTTCTTCAGGTGCACCACACATGGTCCTGCCTGGAGTCTGTCCACTGGCTGGGACTGTCCCCTTTAAGTGTCCCTGTATATCTATCCACTGCTGTGTTCAGCTATTCAGCTGTCACATGGCTTTCCTGTGCATGATATAAGAAATGGTAGACACATCATTGGTTTTCTTGGCAATTAACCCTATCTTCTTTCTTTGTGTTAATTCTGATGGACAGATTTCTTGTTTAGCTGTTTGCTTCTTGTGAATTGCCATCTACTCTGACTAGAATACAGTTCCACCAAAGGAGAACTTTGTTTTCTACCTGCCTTTTCTTTAACACCATTGCAATGCTTATATTTTATAAATATTCAGAGAAAACCTTTCTCAATAAATGAATGGTTTAATGAACAAATGACAAATGAATACAATTTCTCTCATCACTGCTTAGGGTGGAAGCCCAGAAGAAGATTGTTGTTATCTGTGTGGGTTCTTTTATAAAATAGATCAGAAAACTTGGCAAGTAAAGAGACAATTTATCGACTCTAAGTTAATAAAAGGTAAAATGAAGTGAGATTGATGGGAAATAGGTGAGCCTCAACAAGATTGAAATATTTGTCTTTATAGAAAAGTGTTAAGAGTTTGACAGCAATGAGATTGCGTTCAGAATTAGGTGAAAAATAATTTTTATTAACACCTGCTGTATGGTATAGAAATGATTTCATGTGATGCTGCTGTTCAAATTCTAACTTCCTTAACTCCAGGTGTCACTGAAATGTAAAGATGTGATTTCTTAGATCAACTTAAGTATGTTCAGAAATTTCCTAGTCTCACCAACATGGGAGGAAGTTGGTGATTGATGGCTGGTTTCTTTAGCCTGATGAGAGCTACACATGCTCCCTTCAATTACTGATATTTGGTGTAGCTAAAGTGCTCCAGATCTGAGTGTCTATTGCTATGAAGGCTACCAGTCCTATTGTGACTAAGTTAAAAATCAATTAAAATTAATGAAGTTAAACACTCTATTCCTCAGTCCAGTTGACTGCATTTTAAGTTTTCCAAAGCCACCTGTGATCCGTGGCATCCATCCTGGGTAGTGCCGCTAAGGCAGGTGTCCTTTATCTCAGAAAGCACTACTGAAGAGCACTGGCCTACAGGTGGGCTAGATACTGGTAGGCCGGTGGTTATCAAAGGGACAGTGTGAGCTGCAGAAGCTTCATTTCTGTATAAGTTCCTAAATGTAAATGTCATGTTAGTCTGCTGATGTTGGGGTAATAATAAGGCTGCTCATTTGCATGACAAATAATGAATTTACTCTTTCAAAAGGTAGCAGCTGTATTTTTAAACGAATCAATCATGTTTAAAGGCAATATATCATGGATGTTGACTATCTCTGGAAGCCCACATGGATGATGACAGTTGCACAAACTGTCATACTAGGGAATTTAAAAAAATGTTAAGATTCCCTCGATGGCAGAAAAAAGTGACATTTCTTGTAGGGACTATTTCATACTGAAAGTGGGACACATCAAACCGCACCCATGATTGTCTTAGCTTTAATTGACCCAACATTTTTTGGCTCTTGTCATCATCATAATGGTTCGAAATAAAATAAAACATTAAAGGGGTATATTAGAGAATGGTATGTTCAAAGATCCACTCTATTGGAGATATATAAGTTCACTACAGATGGTGCCGATTTTCAGCAGGTAGCATTTCGGTCACAGAGATAGGAATTGATCCGCATATAGTTAAATGCAGTGGGTGTGAGATTGCTCACTTAAACTTCCATTTGTGTGGCATGTTCATTCGTTGCATTTACTCCAGCACCAAATATACTGCCTGTGTTCTATCTGCTTGGTAAGCAATTAGAAAGCAATAGATCAATAAGGGGAAGAGCAAGAAAAAAGGTAGTTACACGCTTCAATGACCAGAGTGGTCTCAAGAGTCATTCAGAGAAAATCCATAGGACATACAAGGGTGTACCCCTATCTAAGTACTCACGTCCCTTTATTGTCCCAAGGACTGTCCATTCTCAGTGGAAGAAACCAGCATCTCCTGTATACGGAGTTATAGACTGTTTCACTAGGGAAGGGTTCACCAGTCAGTAATAGTAAATAATGGCGTTCTAACGGTCATTCATTAAGAGTAAAAGGCATGCACGGTTTCAGAATTTAATGTGGTAAGAGGTTGAAAAAACTCTCAAGATAATTTTATTGATTATATGTTAAGAACATTTGGAATATACATGTACATATATGTTACAATGAGAAGCTGATTTGATAAATAAAGTATTTTCTTTTCTATTTGACCAGTGTCTATTCTTTTCTATTTGCCCCAATTGTCCTCAACTGTAAAATATACAGCTGATTGTGTGTATTACTACTGGTTAATAAAAACTGTGCAGCAGTTATTACTAACAGTTTAGCTAGATGCTAAGCTCTAGCTAAAGTAAAAAATGTTTTATTTTCCTTTATACAAAAGACTATTATTACAAGAAACAATAAGTAAGTGATTTAGGATAGAGATTGGACAGTAATTCCTATAGGGAAGTTATTCACCAGAGATTTCTATCTCAGGAAAGTTTCCTTTTGACAAAATTGTACACAAACCTTCATGGAAAGAAGACTGTACGGAAATGGTTTCATCACCATGAATTCCCCGCTAAATTGGTTATCTGCATTTCATTCACTAGGAAGGACTGAGGTTCCACTGCAGGTGGGCTCAGTAGTAATGAGAGAAATTCCAGAGAACTGAAAATATGAATATCTTGAACTTTTTTCCCTACACTCTCCTCCTCATGTAATCTTAGAGGAGAGACATTTGTAGGCATGGCAGGTATGGTTGACCTACACTTTTATGAGACAGATACCCTATAAACTGCCATCAAGGTCTCTATTTTCCTTCAGTTCTACTCTTTGGATTGTGTCTTTCATGACTCTACTGCTGTTCCCCATCCTGGGGTGCAAGCCCAGGAAACCAAGAGCTAAGTCTCCTCTGTCTCACTGAAGCCTCAGCTTCTGGAACAATGGTGCATATCTGCATAGTGAGTGAGTGAACAAAAATAGCGACTTCTGAGGCAACAGTAGCCACTACCTACTCACTTAGTAGCGACCCAACAGCATACTAAAGGTATTACATACATAATCTTGTCTACTTTCTACACCAACCTGTCAGAGACTCAAATACAAGATTTATTTACAGAGGAATCAGTCAACTAGGGGGCTCTGAGGGCCCAGGGACAGTCATGAGGCAGTTCTAATGGTCAAATCAGTTTTTAACATCAAAAAAATGTGCCCTTCAATTCGCAGCTCGCAGGGGATGTGCCACAGCTTTTTTTGACTTATCAATTAGATGATTTTAACATAATTGCTAGAACAAGCCAGCTGATAGAAGTGTTTACATTAATCCTACAAGAAGAGTGGCAGAGCTGGAAGAAGCCATATAGATGCTGTGTCCACGCCAAATTTTATAGCAAATTGTCTTTTTGAAAGAATGGAATTCAACCAAACTCAAGTTTTTCTTCCCAGAAATGTTATTATACTACTACTTTTTCCTTTCAGGGCCTTTGATTCTGTGTTTTCAGACTGGAGAGAATACAAGATGTAGTAATGACCTTCATGGTTCTCAGTATCATAGTCACTGCTTTATGAAGAAGTGAAATAAATGTGTCTTGAGATTGGATCAGAATTGTATTAGACTCGTTCTATAATTTTAAAAAGTGCCAGACTCGACATTGAGCAGTCCTATAAAGAAACTCTCTTATCCAAGGGCTTTATATCCTTGTAAATCATTTTTATTTTCTGATTGTTTTTTCCGAGTGTACCTGAGTAGTGTTTATCTCCTCAGGAGGAAAGTATCTTTCATTACTCAGAAACTGAGCTCAAGGTGATTTAGTTACAGCATTATTCTGTTTCAAAAGGGAAGTGTGCAGTTATCATTTATTTCCTTTGCTTTGACTGGTAGCTAGGACAAGAAAGGAAACACCATGAAGAGCAGGAGAAGAAAAATTAGTGGAAAAGATACTATTGGTGGTGAGTGTGGTGCAGTAACATACACCACAGGTGTGATCCTACAGCTCTAAATACATACAACATTATAAACTAATGTCAGAGAAAAAGCAAAGGCAAAAAAAAAAAAAAAGAAAGAAATACTGAGCTAGATGCTGGCTGGCCATGAGTCCTTTTAAGTACCAACCTTCTAGATGACTATCACCTTTCCTCTAGTCACGAAGTGCAGCTAGCTAGACAATACTCAACAGTTTGTTAGAATATTACTTAAATAATATTACCCAACAGTTTGCTTCTGACAGCAATCTAAAGTCAGGTTTTTTCAAATAACCAATCACGTGCCAAGTACAAACGGAAATGTTCAAGTAAAAATCCACAGATGACAAAAAAAAATGTCCAACAACTGAACCCAGCACTATATTAACTATGGTTCTTTCAGTTGCGAACATGGAGACAGTTCTATTTCCCATATTTCTCTACAATATTTCCTAACTTCCTGTTTGAAGCACTGAATCTCCATTTTCCCAAGTTGACTGATCTTTGCTATAGGACAAAAGAATTAGCATTGATATTGATGCTCATCAATATCAACTTTAAGCCCCAGCAGGACTGGTGAAAATATCAATTACTGCAGCTTCTGAGGAGAGAGCAGTAAGCAACCAACACCTATTTTTTGAAGATAAACTGGTTTTGAGCTGTCATAGAACTAGGAACAGCTAAAAACATACAATTGATTCCTTAACTAAGACATTCTATTTAAAATATACACCTATAAAATAAAACATGAGCAATGTTGTAACACAAGTAAGTGTCCCGTCCGGCATATATTTTAGTTCTGATGTTTAAACAGAGGGGAAGAAAAAACTGATAATGATAGAAGGGCTTGACTGTGAGGTGACGGTGTACAGAAATTACTGTATCTGATGGACAGTAAAGTTGAAGGAATTTTTGATACGTATAAAAATTTTATATTTTTCACATCTAATACATGAGTAAGACATCTGGATAATGGTTAAGGTTTCTTTCTGTAGCTGTATCGCAAATAGCATAAATTCAGTGGCTATGAGCTAATGAAGGAAGGTCCCTTTCACTTAGATGAAGCCCTGTATTGGACCCAAAGACTGGCCTTAGGCAAGAGCACAGTCTCCAGTTAGACTGCTCCATGTTTCACTTGTACCACTGTTTTCCCTGGGTCTAGCCTGCAGGTTTGCACTATCCATAATTGCGCCAACCAATCCCTTGTGATAAGCCTGCATGTGTTGTGTATATGTGTAAGTCTATGTATGATATATAGAGCCCTGTCTGTATCAATCTCTATGCCACCTCCTGGTATTACTCCCCTGGTGAAATCTACTAGAATAGGTTAGTAATATTCATGAATCAGTGATCAGAATTAATTTGACTCTGAACACTGGGTCTAAGTTTCTATGGTTGAGGAGAAAAAGGCTGTCCCCAGATAAAGATAATTCATTTAGACTAGCAAATAAAAAACAGGTACAGCCTTTTCTTTTACAAACTAGCAGTACCTTTTACTGTTCTTGAAAGGTTAACGTCTTCAACAAAATAGGAATTTATTTCTCAATGATTCATTCAGATGCGTCTTTAAAGATCAGGGGACATTGTAAAACGGACATTTTAAGCCCTCTGCTTGACATGTCTCGCTATGATCTTCAGGTATTGCTATATATTATGTAAAAGACGAAATGTTGCATTTTAAATTATACATAATAAACTTATGAATATGCTTGCAGATTTGATTACCTCCCTTCTTTCCAAAAATAACTGTGAGAAATGACTGTCTTCTTGGTTTGTTCCTTGGCTTCAGCATAAAGATTCTTTTAGAGTCTTTATAATCTTTACAAAGCACTGACGACTTGAATAAATATTTCAAAACTACACGTTTAAAATGATACTGTCTTTGTTTTTCTGCAGGAGAGATTTTCTATGCCCTCCCTGGTGGTCTATGGGTTAAGTTGCAGTTCTGTTCCCACTGCAGCCTGAGTTCGATCCCCGGCCAGGGAGGGACCCACAGGTCACAGCAGATCTCTCCTGTTTCCCTGCTGCTCCCTTCAGCAGTGTATTTCAGTGCCTCTTCCTAGTCTTCTCCCCACTCTGTCTCTGGGGAGTCCTCTCACCTCCCCCCTCACACAACCTCAGACCTCACCTCAGTTTGTCTATGAAAAAAAAAAAAAACTTAACAGGCTTTATTAGTTCATTTGAAAACTGATAGTATTATTAGCACAGTAGTTGAAAAGGAAAATATGGCTAGAAAAAATACTTTCCTTTTTGCTTGATTTATGACATAAATAAATCAACTGAATGTAATTTTTTAAATGTAATTTTAATGCTCAACAGTGTTAGCATTTGTAGAATGTTTAAATGTCTTGACATTAAACTTCTTAAACTAGTTCAATTGGTGCTTTGACTTAACACAGTGTCAATTATATTTTATTTTTATTTAAAAATGTGAACTATTTCTGGAGTTTGTAAAAAAGGAAATTTTAATTGCTGATTTGTAAACATTTCTCTTATAAATATTTTTTAAAGATTTTATTTATTATGCACAGAAAAACTGGGGTATAGGCCAGAGATATGGGAGGTGAGAGCATTCACCAGAGACAGAGTAGGGAGCAGAACAGGTAGATCCCCGGAAACACACTGCTGAGGGAGCAGCGGGCGGGTCAGGAGAGGTCTGCCGCACCTTGGGGGTCACCTCCAGGGCGGGGGATCAATCTACTGTTTCAGTGGCTGGGTCAGCTCCCTGTGCTGCGCTTTAACCCCTTGCACCACCAGGGAGACCCCTCTTTTATAAATATTTAATGAACACTTGATAAGTAATATATATTCTCTATAAGTTACCATGTTCTGGTAAAAACCACATTATCATTCACATCCGACCAGTCTCTTACGCTCCCAATTTTAACTCCAATAACTATTACAGAATTATTATAGTCAATAAATAATATAGTAATGAGTATTAAATACAATACTATATTTCTTTTATTTTCTCCAGATGCTTGTGGAACTTGTGACCTAATTACTTCAGCAAATCAACCCCATGGCTGACGCTGTGCTTTGCTTCTGACTGGTCTCCTCGTTTCCTGTGTGTCCTCTCACTCCCTGCACCCTCCCCTCACCTTCCCTCCTCTCACCTCTCTTTTCACCCAGAGAACTGTTTAGAGGTGACATAGGTGCGTCCACGAACTCAATGTACAGATCTGAACCGAGTGATGTAAAATATCTCCTGAAATTCTACAGTAAGCAAATCAAAGCAAGACAACAAGCGAGCGAGCCCGAAGGGCTCGTAGGTGCCGGAAGTCCGCAGCATCTTGGAGGGAACAATCTACCTTCCTTCCATTCTGTCCAAAAGTATTTTTCTTTTTATTCGGTCCATCCCCATTCGATATCCCAGAGAGCCTGACCCCTGCATTGTGCATCTTCCCTGAAATCTGCCAGGTGGCTGTCAGATTGTTCTGCCGTTCTGAGGCAATTCGGAGAGAGGAAAGAATGAAATGAGGCCGAGTGCCCTCCCCTCTCTCTGCCCCCCTCTCTCTGCCCCCCTCTCTCTGCCTCCTTCTTTCTGCCCTCTCTCCCTCTCTGTCAAATGAGGTAAGATTCCCCTCACGGTTCTTCTTCTTTCAGCCTCCAGGTCTCCAGAGGCTCCCAGCTGGTCGGGCTGCGTCTTCAATGGTCCTACTGAGGCAGAGTTGAATACCCTGGGCCGCGGCGGGGGCAGGCTGCTGCCTGTGGGTCCTCACCCCGGCACCGGAGCTGTAAGACACCCCTGAGTGCAGGGTGTGTCTGGGTGTGTCAACGAGTTAAGGGGCTTATTAACAAGGGGCGACAGGGGGGAAGGAAGGAACCCCCAAGACCACACACGCCCTCTCACCTCAGTTCCCACAGCGCCCGCTAGTCCCAGGCAAAGGCCAGTCAGGCCAAAGGGGCTGAGGTGTTGTGCACAGCATGGATTTCACCCATCTCTGCGCAAGAGGAACACTTTGCTGACATCGAACTACTGAAAGGAGAAAACGTCAAAAACAGGCCCTGGAACCCCGACTATGCGCCCTGCGGTTTGAGCCCGCAGAACCAGGACTGAGGGAGACGGCGACAAAGTGTAGCGTAGGAAGCTGATCACGTTACACAGGAGGGCTAAGGACTGCAGGTTGCGTTGTTTCTGTAATTCTTAAATAAAAGCAGCATTTACTATCGTGAGTTGAATAAAATTACACGTAACTTTTACAAGGATTTTTGATAGAAAAATATCAGAATGCCTTGTGATTTTTATAATCACTATAATTTCAGATAGAGCTTCAAAGGAACTGTATTTCCTATAATCACATTCCACAGTATTTACCATGACCCATCTTTAAAAAGAGATTTAGGGCCCTCCCTGGTGGGTGGCGCAGCGGGTGAAAGCACAGCACTGAGAAGCTAAAGCCGCTTCAGCACGAGTTCAATCCCCGCCTGCCCCAGAGGTGACCCACAGGGTGCAGCAGACCTCTCCTGACCCGCCCGCTGCTCCCTCAGCAGTGGACTGCATCCATCTGCCTGCTCTGCTCCCCACTGTCTCTGGTGAATCCTCTCACTGCCCCTGCACCTCTGGCCTGTGCCCCAGTTCTGTATGCATAAATAAATAAATCTTAAAAAGAGAGAGAGAGAGAGAGATTCAGTGTTTCCTGAAGAATCCAAGCATTGGCAATGACTCGACTTACATTTTTAGCAGACAGAAATACTGTGTTCAGAATCATCAACATCGGATACTTTGATTTTATACAGTTTGTGATGGTTTCTGACATTTAGTATTGAAGAGAAATTTTTAAAGCATCGGAATTTGCCAAGTCTTTCTTCAGATTTAGCTCTACTCGTGCATTAGTTAGAAATCAAGAAGTCAAAAGGGACAAAGTACAACGCCAGTATTTGTCCCCATTCTTTGTCCTCGAAGACAGAGAGGAAAAAGAAAACATGGCAGGACCGTGGAGGCAAAGTTATAGATTGATAAAAGTTGCATGGAAAACAGTTATCCCTAGACTTGCCTGGAAATTTGACTTTTGTGTTCCATTGTTATCTGGAGTCGCTAGTCAATTATTAGAGAGCAGGTCAGTTTATTCTAGTAAAGGCAGTTTTTTGTTCTTTAACGTTACAATGTCCATGCCCATCTATACGTATATATTTGGGAAAAAAAAAAAATACATGGCTCCAACAGAGGAAACTACTGGTGGGGTGAAATGCTAAGGGAGTTGCGGTGACTAGACTGATCTTACAAAGTGACGGTGCTCACGGCTCCGCAATTTGCCTTCTACTCCATTGCCCTCTATGTCCTTATTAGTGCACCAGGGTCTTTTATTGCCAAGCTTTATATTTCTAATTAAAGACACATTGCAAATATTATTAGAAGGATAACATTTAATGAAATATCCATGTTGTGAATGACTGATGTCAAATAATTTCTGAGGGCAGATTTTGATGATGCAACTATTCATACCTAAAATGCTTAGAAGGGGCGCCCCTGGTGGCCAGCGGGTGAAAGCGCAGCATTGAGAAGCTAAAGCCACTTCAGCGCCAGTTCGATCCCCGCCACGAAGTGACCCACATGGTGCCACAGACTTCTCCTGACACACCCGCTGCTCCCTTCAGCAGTGCACTTCATCAGTCTGTCTGTTCTGCTCTCCACTCTGTCTCTGATGAATCCTCTCACTGCCCCTGCACCTCTGGCTTGCACCTCAGTTCTGTATGCATAAATAAATAAATCTTTTTTAAAAAATGCTCAGAAGGAAAAGAAACACTTTTAGAGGAGCAAAATATGTTGTAAGCAGAGAAATAGGGGTTAATTTATGTATATATTCTTTGAATTAGACCAAGCTAAATTAGTACTTTTAATTAATTTTATGTATTAAAAGATTCAGATCACCTTTTAACACATCAGCTGTGATTTAATTTTATTATCTTGCCAACCCCAAGGAAAATGCTCAGAGCAGAAGATGTACTTTAGAAAGAAAATATGAATAAGAATTACTTACCAAAATGCTAGACATCAATATATTGAATAGTAATATGGTTGAAACACCAGATGAATAAAATATTCTACATATTCTAATGGTGTCTCAATAAATATGAAAATATAAAGATATCAATACAACTAGAGAAATGAATTTTATAGACAGGGTGATTTTCTTTCAAATGGCATCAAATATACAGTCATGTCTATTTTACTTTGTATACATGTCACAGATGTAAGTGGATAGCTGTATTAAAATCACCCAATATATTGTTGAAACTTATTCCCTCAGTCATATTTCATATGCAACTGTTTTTCATTTGTTGGACAATTCATTTAAGCTGACAGCTTTAATTTTACAGAGTTGCTCTTTCAGGACATATTTGCAGTTTCTTGGTATATCAGGATTCTACAGGATTCAGCCGCCTCTGAATTTTCTTCCCTCTCTATCTAGACATAGTTTGTACACCAAAAGATGTACAAATTTATTTATTAGTGTTGCTGTTGTTATTATACAGAAAATGTTGGGGAATGGTCTCCGGTGGCACACTTTCTGGTAGCAAGCACAAAGCATTTTGAGTCTTCTTTCATGTATGAATTATTATTATTTTTTTTATGCACCAAAATACCTGCTTAAAACGTCCCTTTTTCTATGAAAGGAGGAATGCAGAGTGGTGGCGTTAGTCATTTGGCACTAGTAGTAACAGAATAAGACCAACTGGGTGTTTTTGACAAACCTGGCGAGCTTTCACTCTTTGTAAACCATTACACTAAAAATATTATGCCTTACTTCCCTTTATATATATCCTGTCAAGACTGTCCTATGAGTGATCCGAGTTCTTAGTATTCCGTTTACTTTTCACATTTTATCCAATTTTCTCATCTCTGCCAAATTTATATAAAATTTTAAATATTTACATCAAGTCTCATCTTCTTTCTGAACTGGTGAGCGTGAAATCACATTACTCATTTTGGTTTTCTGAACAATTCTAACCTCATCGTCAGTCCAAAGCTTTTGTGCCAGACACTTTTCTCCTTTCTTCCTCTTCTCTGCAGTGTTAGCCACAAAGACGCAAGGGAATTTGGAAACAGAACCAAACTGAAACGTGGACTTCAGTTTTTAATTAACTTTTACTATCAACCAGCTAGAACTCACAGAAAAGATCCAACTTTTTCAGTAATATATTCACTCCACACATATGTATTGGTGCAGAGCTTTTCACTTCGGTTATGTTGAGTTAAATTAGAACATAGCTGACTGCTTTGTCTTTCTGCACATTTCCGAGGGAGCCAATTTTTTGACCGGTTTCAAGGCCACAGAGTGAGGCTGTAGTTAAAGTGTCCAAAATTGAGACAAGGAATAACAGGCTAAGACAAGTCAACCAGAACCAAAGTGCTTTCTGTACGTAACAAACATGCTGCCCAACATATTGTCTCCAGTACTGTCTTCAAAGCTGGTTGTCTCTTCACATGCTTTGGGGGACCCTCAGCCCTTTATAACCAATTTGATGATTTTTGCAAAAACGGGTGCTGAAGTTTTGATTGCACTTGTATTGAGCTAAATGTCAATAAAGAATAGACCTTTAGTGGTACTCAGTCTTTCCAACCATGACTGTAGTACATCTCTATTGATAAAAGACTTATTATTTTATCCAATTTGTTCGTAAGTTGGCCATACTTTCATACTATTATAAATTATGTTTAAGTTTCCATTTTTATTGTTTATATAAAAAGATTTTGATTTTTGTGTATTGATCTTATAACCTGCTACCTTGCTAAACCCATTTATTATTTTTATTAATTTTGGCAGCATTTTAGGTGATTTTTATATTTTCTATGTCTCTGCCAAAAATACTCAATTTCACCATCACCGTGTGTGTGTATCAGTATGATACAATATCAACGATAATATCTGTGTCCAATATTCCCTTGGATGTATATCTAGGATATATCCTATCCCATCATGGCATATTTCTCTGTTTATACTAGAATCCACTGGTCAACTGTTGTTTACAACTTTCCATTTACATTCAAGGTAACTTGACTGTGAAAGGGTCACATAATGGTTTCAGAGCTAGAAAATAAATAGAATATAGAAGTAGTAAATATAGAGTAACCCTAAAATGAAATGAAGAATAGAGAGAGGAAGCAGCCTACACATGAGAGTTGATAGTTTCAAGGGGTATATATTAAGCAGACTGTGATTCCTGAAATGCCATTCTTGCTTAAGAAATGACTGTGTCTCGCATTACTTAGATTGGAGTGACGAATGAGACTCTGTAACTCCAGTTACACACACACACCGCACTAACACCACATACAATTTCATTATATTCTTAGGAGAGTGATTTTTAACTGAAAGCTGCTCTACAAGAGATAAGATATAGCTGTGCTAATGGCCAGCTGACAAGGCATAAATCTGCAGCTACTACCCATTCAAAGACATTTACCTAAGGTTTATTAGCCCTGGCTACTTGTCGATAAAAGGACTATTTTTTTCAGACTGTAGGGACAATTCATAGACACAGTACAAATAAATCATCATAGGGATATAAACATTTTGGCAAATTATAGTCTCCTTAGTGCCAAAGGGCGTATCATTGCCCTGTGTATCTTGCTGTTACTTTACCTTGACACAGCCTCAACATTTAAGATTGGAAATCGAGTTTTTATTTCTATTTTAAAGTGATATATCCTCAACTGGTAAGTCTATTTTTTATATGTGTGTGGAAAAATCACATTCCAGCTGCTAGTAGAAAATTTTCCAAAAGTTAGAAAACAGGCCCTTTAATTACTTTTTTAAAATCTATGACAACGGGCCCTCCCTGGTGGCGCAGCGGGTTAAAGCACAGCACTAAAAGCCACTTCCACATGAGTTCGATCCCCGCCTGCCCCGGAGGAGATCCACATGGCGAGGCAGACCTCTCCTGACCCGCCCGCTGCTCCCCTCAGCAGTGTACTGCATCGATCTGCCTGTTCTGCTCCCCACTGTCTCTGGTGAATCCTCTCACCCTCCGCATCTCTGGCCTGTACCCCAGTTCTGTATAAATAAATAAATCTTTAAAAAAAAATCTATGACAACGATGTTATTATTTTCCAGAAAAACAGAACAAGTCGGATCTAGACATTGATAAATGATATAGGTACAGTGAAGAGGAAATTTACTATAGTAACTGACTCCTGCAATCACAGAGGACAAGAAGCCCCGTGTTCAGTCACCTGCAGACTGCAGAACCAGGAGTGAACAGTGTAATTCAGTCTGAATCTGCAGACTAGGAATGAGGTAACAAAGGATAATCTTGGTCTTAACCTGAAAGTTCAAGAAACAAAAGTACCATATCCAAGAACAGAAGGTGGTTGTCTTAGCTCCAGCAAAGAGAACTAATTTACCCTTGTATCTTTTTGTGTTGGTTTGTTTATTCTATTCAAGCACTTGGGGATTGGCTTGATAACCAGACATGCGGTAAAGACAAACTTTACCCGTCTGCTGATTCAAATGTCAATCTTTCCCAGGAACATCCTCATGTACAAACCCAGGAATAAAGCTTGTCTAGTTATCTGGGCACCTCTCAGCCCAATCAAGTAAGTGAATAAAAGGAATGATCACACCACTTCCATCCTGCAGAATGCGAGTGGCTAGTGATGCCTATACCAATAGGTATCCTGGCAGCAATCTCGTCATCAAGGAGTAGAGTCCTTCCCATCTCTCCTCAGGAACCTGGATGGTGTGTGTAACTGTTTGGCCAGTAGGCGGCAAAGGAAATGGCGCTGCGTAGTTTTGAGGTTAAATCATAGACGACAATAGCTTTAGTACAGACCAGGCTCTCTCCCTTGGTTGAAGTGTTTGTCTCGGCCATGCTGCGCAATCAGCAAGACACAAGATGCTACATAAAGCATTTCATGGAAAAGGCAAGCCCACACACTGCAGCCCCCTTTTCCATGGAACATTATCCATGTGTGTGCGCAAGATAAAAGGCTGAGATTCCCAGAGTGTGGGCAAAAGTAAGAAGTAAGAGGTCACTATAGTAGCATGGTTTTGATAATCATCAGTCTGGAGCGAATACAATGCAAGTGACAACCTCACAGTAAGAGTTGAGAAACCAGAACTGTAATGAGGAGAATGGTGAATTGAGGTTTCAGTCTATCAATTTTCTCTTCACAATATGTTGTTAATTTCAGTTCTCTGGCACACGAATCTAAGAAATAAAATGGTTTCTGAAAAGCAGTTGAAGATTTAAATTAAGGCCTTTGCAACAGGCAATCCCCTGGTATGTGTTCTGTCTCCAAGTTGGGTGTCATTCTGTTTTCTACACTAAAGAAGATGGTACTTGCTTAGAGGTGAGTGTTGTAAAAGACACCTGACCTTGTCCACAGTTGAGCCAGTATCTGACTGGTTGGAAGCAATCAGTTCCTCTTTCTATCTGTCTATGAAAAGAAGATGAAAACTACAAGGTAAAGTAGATAAATGTGAAAATTTAAACTTTTTTTTTTTTTTCAGTAACTGAGAGGGAATAAAACAGAGAAATCAAAAAAAAAGTTATTTAAGGGGCCTCCCTTTTGACTCAAAAGTCTCAGCTCTATGAAGCTGTCCACAGCCACTGCATCACGAGTTCAATCCCCAACCATGGAGTGACCCCCCAGGGCACAGCAGACCCCTCCTGTCTCCCCGCTGCTCCCCTCAGCAGTGTGTTTCAGTCCATCTGCCTGTTCTGCTCCCCACTCTGACTCTGGTAAATACTTTCACCCCCCTCCCCCCATACCTCTGACCTGCACCCCAGCTCTTGTATGCATGCATAAATAAAATAAATGTTAAAAAATTCATTTGAGGGAACTCTAAGATGAAATGAAAGCCCTAGGAATTGCTCTTCACTCAGGCCACCGCTGCACTGACATTTTTCTGCTATACCTATTTTTGGAGCTCTGGCGTTTACTGGTGGCTTTCCTTCCAGGAAAAACTTGGATAGTGAGTTACAGTTATAGTTGGCCAATTTTAGCTCTTAGGCTAATAGAAGATAAATATCTCTTTTGGCAGGAAGCTGTGCGTGTTCCTGGAGCTTTCACACAGCTTGTGCAAGCCACAACGGAGAATCAAAAAGATCCTGTGCTCCAGATATTGAGGGTCTTATTATCCCTGGCTGCTGCTTACAATAGCAGAGGTACAGGGAGGGGCCTTTGCTGCGCTGCCCTCTCCCCATCGCCACAGGCCTCTGCCCCATTGCCACCTCTCCACCCACCCCAAATAGTATCAAGTCCAGTAGACTCCAAAGGAGAGTCTTTCACACATCCTTATTTTTCCTTTCTCTCTTTTGGGAGTCAGACATTGACTGGAGACAAGGACATTCAAAAGAAATGACATATGCAATGGAAATTAGGGAAAGCTGAACATGACCTTGGGGAACATAGACTCAGAAAGGACCCTAGAAAGCACCCCAGGGGACCTGATGCTTGTGCTTCAGCACTGAATCTTCTACACAGAGAAACAAACACAAACGCACAATAAACCCGGGTGTGGGTGTCTGATTTCTGCAGTTACCATATTATTAGATTCAAATGTTCAAATATAGACATTCTAATTCATACAAAGAACAGAAAACAGATGGCTACTTCAATGAAAAAAACAAACAGAAAACACCCTGTAAAACACGGGATGTTGAGTTTGCAAGACTAAGAAATCAAGCACAACTGCCTTAAATGTGCTCAAAGAACAAAATGGGAGACATCAAGAAAGTGATGGAAGAAGAAGATTGATCTATCAATAAAGAGGTCTTAAAATTAAAAATAAACCAAACAGAAATTCTGTAACTGCAAAGGGCAATAATTATTATAAAAAACTCAACAGCAAGATTTAAAATGTCTGAGTAGGCAGAAGAATCAGTTAATTTAAAGATAAGACAGTAAAAATGATCATGCCTGAGGATCAGAATGAAAAAATTGTGAAGAAAAGTGAACACTGAAAATTTCAAGGAGAACTAATATCAAACTCTTCTAAACATTTCTAAAAATTTGAACAAAATATTAAAAAGTAAATTAGGAAAGTTTCATTTACATTAATATTAAAAATATTTATGAGTAAACATAGGCAGTAAAAGACTGTGCAATCAAAAATTCAAATATTGGGCCTCCCTGATAGTACAAGGATAAAGTCTCAGCACTATGAATCTAGCGAGGGAGCGACCCACATGGCACAGCAGACCCCTCCTGTCCCCCACTGCTCCCCTCAGCAGTGTGTTTCAGTCCATCTGTCTGTTCTGCTCCCCACTCTGTCTCTGGGGAATCCTCTCACCCCCTGCACCTCCGGCCTACACCCCAGTTCTTGTATGCATAAGTAAATAAATTTTTTTTTTAAATCCCAACATTACTAAAAAGTGATGGAAGCAGAATCACACCCCAAGACCAGAGATGAGGTCTCAATGTTGTTAAGAAGTTGTTAAGCCAACAGACTTAAATCACACTATAGATTTAATTCAATACCTCTCAACAATTTCAATTTTTTTTTTCCGGGAAACAGAAAAATCCACTCACAAATTCTTATAGAATCTGGGCCCTCCCTTGGGTGCAACGGGGTAGGACACAGCCCTGCAAGTTCGATCCCGGGCCCTGGAGGTGACTCAGGGAGCGGCAGACCTCCCCTGTCTCCCCGCTGCTCCCCTCAGCAGTGGACTTCGTAGATCTGCTTGTTCTGTTCCCCACTGTCTCTGGCAATTCCTCTCACCACCTCTGCACCTCTGGCCTATACCCCAGTTCTATGTGCATAAATAAATAAATAAATCTTTAAAAATAAATTCTCATAAGATAGTGAATATTCAAAACAATCATGAAAAAAGCAGCCACAGGACTCATATTTCCTAATTTCAAAACTTACTATAGTGCAACAGTAATCCAAACGGTGTGTTACTGGCATTATGAAAGACACATAGAGTAATGAAATGATTAGAGTGAAGGAATAAATCCCTGGTATACATAGTCAAATTATTTTGGCAAATTACTTTGGCAAAAAGACTGTCAAGACAGTCTTTTTATTGCATGGTTTTTGGAAACCATATGTCACTTGCAACACTATGAAATTTGTTGCACTTTATCTAATATAATGCACAAAAATTAATTCAAAATGTATCTATGACTTACATGTAAGGCCCAAAGCTACAGAACTCTTAGAAGAAAACCAGGAAAAATGACAATTGATTTAGCAAAAATATAGGAGAGGCAGTAAGAAAAATTGGTAAGCATATGTCAATAAACACTAGGCAGGATAATGTTCTATAGTAATTAAAATGAATTGGCAGAGGTGAGAGACAGATGAGCCAATGGAATAAAAGTTTCCAGGAACACCAATACAGCTTTGAATTTAAAAACCTACAACTGAAATGCAGTAGGGGAAAGAATAGTCTTTTATTAAATGCCACTTAGTTTATCTTACACATAAAAGAGAAAAAAAGATCTCGAAAAATATCTTAAAGCACAGGCAGATATTAATTCCAGATGCAGCGGTGTCCTGAATGTGTTAAGTAAATCCATAAGATTTTTGATAATAATGTCACGATACATCTTATGATCGTGAAGTAAGCAGAGACTTGCTGAAGGCATATGAAAGCATACTAAACAAAGAAAAAGAAGTTTCAATAAAAATTTGTTCATTGGGCCCTCCCTGGTGGCGCAGCGGGTTAAAGCACAGCACTGAGAAGCTAAAGCTGCTTCCGCATGAGTTCAATCTCCGCCTGCTCCGGAGGAGACCACATGGCGTGGCAGACCTCTCCTGACCCGCCCGCTGCTCCCCTCAGCAGTGTACTTCATCGATCTGCCTGTTCTGCTCCCCACTCTGTCTCTGGTGAAGCCTCTCACCCTCCACATCTCTGGCCTGTACCCCAGTTCTGTATGAATAAATAAATAAATCTTTAAAAAAAAATTTGTTCATTAAAATTAAGGACTCGTGTTTCTCAAATAAATTCTATATGTAAAATGATGAACTTGCAACTGAACATGTAAAGAACATTTTCAAACCCTAAGAGAAAGAGGAAAGGCTTTCTGAACAATACATAATAGCCTCAACAGGCAATTTACTGAAGGAGATGCATACAGAACCTGTAATGATCTGAGAATCTAACTTGCATTAATGGAATATGTGTTTCTCAAATGACGACCAGAATGAAAGACCCTGAGATAACCAACACAATAGACAGAAAGTAGATGTAAAAATAAACTGTCACTGAAAATAAGCAACAAAATCTCCCAGGCGTTGCTGGTAGAAATGTAACTCAAGGCTGGTTATTTTGGGAAATCGTCAGTATCTACTCGGACTTAGAAGCAGATCAAATGAGACATACTGATAGATGTCAAATGTTGCCAGGGAGTATTGAAATCAGTGCCGGCAAATTTCCTAAGAAGCTAAAGCAGCTAGAAATTTTAGATTTGTGTGCGTGTGAAGCTTTCTAAAATGTCTGTATTTCTTCCACAGTAGCACATCTGCAATGAAAATGTTGGAGGTATTTGATGCAGGTCTTGGTATGGTCTTTGAAATTTTGGAAATATATCTGTGTGTCTTTTGTAATTTCTGTATGTGTGTGTAAAATATATTCCTGCTCTGTTGTATTTGCTGAGATAACTGATGTGAAGGGTTAAGGTGGGTTTTTATAGTGGCATATTTTCCTCTCTGGTTCTAAGCTTTCACAAGTCATTGCTATTCTTTTTCCCAGATCAGGTGACTGCCAACAAATGCTATTCTGCGTTGGCTCATCAATATGGAACAGTTGTCATTCAATTTCTTGGGAGGGTATAAAGCCTCAAATCTGCTTCCTCTCAGTACTTATGGAACTCACAGAAGGAAGGACACAATATTTATGGAGACTTTTCTGAATGGAAAGCAGTCACTCATACCTTTAGCTGTTCTAATCTCCGCCTGTATCGTATTCCAGTGTAAGTAAACCAGCAACCTAAGCTATGAGCCTCTAGCTCAATCGCATTACAAATTGCCAGTGTGCACAATACCATTATTACACAAGGGTAGCACTAGAAGAAATCTCTCTGTGGCTGCATTACACACTGCTTTTTGTATCACAGATCCCCAGAGAAACGTCTCTGCTCTTATTTTAACAAATACACACGGTAATTGGATCACTTTTGTTTCACACTGCTGCAACTTTCTATTTCCTTTGTTTCTCAAGAGAAGAGTAGCTAGAAGTACGTTCTTACATGGAGAATGAGTGTTGAATAGGCATAGTTTTCCTGAAAAATATATTTGACTCAAATATTATGGAAAATAGTCTGAATTTGTATACTCTCAAAACACGTAGGCATACATAATTTAATCAGACTTTAATATCTTCATCTTGAGAATTTAATAACTTTAGTTGTTAGTTTACTTTGTTTCACAGGCATATTAAAAACATAAATTTGAAACATAAGCTTCAAGACAGAAAAATACACAGATAATTTAGAATATGAAGGAAATACGAAATAACTAAGGGAATAACAACATGGAATAGTCCCTAGTACAAGCCCCAACACTTTTGACAAGGAGAACGAAAGCAGTGATTAATTATATCAAGAAATTTAGTAGAAAAAAAGACTCAAATGTTGCCATAAGTAAATGTGTGCACACACACACATACACACATATCCGAATTAGGATTCTACTTATACAAGAAAAGCCCGAGTTATGGCAACCTGACTACAAGAGAGGAAGGATATTTCTGATCAGAGGAAGGATATTCAATCTTCTTTCCTAAATTACAAACTCAATAGTCCTTCAAATAAATGTCTGTGAGGTGCAACACTGGTATAAAGCATTTGTCAGGAAAGCCTGATTGTAGAAAAAGTGGATGGCCTCTTAGTAATGCTTAAATGAAATTAAAGACTAACTGACTTTACCCTTTAGTAGAAAAAACAAGGTAAATAACAGACAACCAGCTGTCCACCTGGCCTCTTCTCCCCTCTTTACTCCTGTTCTCACTTATCTCCCTTTTCTTGGAAATTCAGAAAAGGGAGCGGCAGGTCCCTTCCTTCCTTGAAATATGAAAAACTAGACTTGATTATTTAAAAATACACGCATTGTACTTTTCTTTATTTTTCTTTTTTTAAGATAACATTGGTTTACAACATTGTATATGACTCCCTTGAGTGTTACCACACCACACTTACTGCCAAGAAACCCCTGACCCACACTGAGATCCACTGTGCTCCCCACTCGTCACCACCCACCCCCCTTCTGGCTGCCTTTATTCTGTTATCTGACTTCTGGGGGTTATTATTGGTTAGGATTATCTGGTTCTTTATTTTGAAATGTTTCAAGGGGACGGAAGAGGCACTAGGGAAAGTTTTACTGAAGTATTATTGATTTTACTTGACCATTAATTCTTTCAGTTTTGCAAACACAGTAAGTCTCACAAATGTTGCTGAGTTATAGTCCACATAAAGGAAGCTCAAAAAACAAAAAAGACGATATGGATGTGCAACGCTCCTTTCCAGCAGGGCAGAGCAGTGCCCCTTGGGGCACTGGGTTACATCAGGAGGTGTAACCAGGAACGCCTGGGGGCCACCAACCGATGGACTTGCATCCCAGGCACTGGTCAGCGGGACACCTTGTTAGTAAGATCGGGGCCTTGGGTGGGGTCCAGAACATTGGCAGATTCAGTCTCCCTACACCCAGGTCTCAACTTGGCCACCCCGTCCTCTGTCTGCAGAACGGCCAGGATTTGCTGTCAGCACCATCCTGATCCTCCAGCCTGCTCCTCCACTCGCGTTTCTTTCATTATCAGTGTGCAGTGGCTGATACTATAAACTGCCTTCTTTCCCCCAATATAAAAGATAAAAGGACCCACGAAGTGGTGGGGCTCATCTGGGAACCAGGTAGGAGAGACCAATTTAAAATGAGCCTGTCAACGTTTCAAAAACAGGAAGTGACAAGAATGTTTGACAGTCATCCCAATGTTGCAAAGAATTAATAAGGTACTTCATGAAATTTATTAAAATATTTTCATTTTGCACATTTGAATGCAGCAGCAATGTATAGTAATATGTTCCTTATAGTTAAAATACCATATGATTTGCCTTGAGCTATGCAATCAACACTTCTCCAGTGTTCTGTGGTCTGCAATCTCATTATGCATTATTCTCATTAGTGACAGGGACAGTGATGCACTATTTAGCATTTCCTGAGTGCTTATTCCACCCCAGAAGCTGTGATGAGCCTTTATGTTCATTATTTCCATGTATCCACAACACCATGGCAAAATACACATTGCATATTTTCAGCTTTTCAAGATTTTGTTTTAAAAATTACACGATTCATAGTTGACACATAAAGGATAAAAATGAAAACCAGATCTGATTAACCCCAAAGCCCAGCCTTGCATGTATGGACCATAATAACCCACATTGCCTACAGTAAATTCAAGATGTTCCAATCACAGTAGGTGTTCATAGGAAGAGCAAACATTCTGTTCGCTGTATTCCACTTTACTTCACTGTAAAAACCAGTGAAGATATCTGGAAAGACAATTAATTACAGGAGAAATGGAAAAATAGGACCTTTTATTTAAAGTCACAAGATGATTAATGATTGGTGGAATTTGTTGAAAAACACTACTAGCTGTTTAAGGAGTTCCTCACTCTCCAGTAAAAAAAAGTGAAGCTGATATGGAATCCACTGATGGAATATTCTAGAACGGTGGTGCTATATTTTCACTTTTAATAGGTTTATAAACATTCCTACTTGGAATTGTAGAATTATTTCAGACATTGTTATACTTATGAATATAAGTGTTAATTGATTTAAAATCAGTGTTCATGAAATTATAAAGATTGATCGTATCTTGCGATTACGTTATAATGATAAAAAGCATTATTTGAGTGAAAATTAGATAGTTAATGGTTTGAAGATATTCATATTGACCAATGTTATTATTTAATTATGGTTACTATTATAACCATTAATAATGATCATCTTTCTACCTAAGCATATTTAGATTTAATGAGCTTGAACACATGAATACACTAAAAATGAAATTTGTGTTGATTGAATTTGGCATCATGAAAATCACTGCCTAGTTAGATTTTTATTTTAACATCTACTAAAATGACCCAAAGTTTATGTTTGATGCTGAATAAGGAAAACCACTTTTTGAGAAGATGCTAATATGGACTAAAGAGAGTGTGTCCAGTTGGTATCCAAAAGCATCCCTGCGCTTCTCGGCTCTCTTGATCACCATGGGGCAACGGACATTGATGGAGTAGAAGATGTGGAATCCAGAACCTCATTATGTTTGGGGTGACAGTGTACCTGGAGAGTTCTAAGCAACTAGTGAGAATGAAAGTGGAGAGGGTTAAAAGCATTCTGAACACGTTTTGCTGCATAGACTTCTCGGGTGTGCTCGGTAGAATCAGGGTAGGAGGAACCTCATTGCCTTGGCTCTGCTTTGAGTGAGGGTGATGGGAGCAGAAACGGTGATTGTTACAGCTTGAGGCTATCTGTTTTCTCAGATGGTGACAAGGCTGTCACCGACAGCATGATAACGCGACACCTGGAGATTTCTGGTGGATGCTCTATGGACGTGAGTGGTTTGGGTAGTTGCACTTCATCTGTAAGAACGAAGATAAAAGCATGTCTAGAGCAACAGAGTTACATTCGAGAGTCAGATCCTTTCTATCCATTCTCAAGTCAAGTTTGACTCACCCACACGACATCAACAGGAGAGAGGACGCCCCACCTGGAGGCTATCACTTGTTTGTGGGCAGTGAGAAACCAAACGGAAAGTAAACAGCCAGAGCTGGCAAGCTGCCCACAGAACTGAGGCGAGGGCCGAGGTGGGAGTCGCTCACAGAGATGGCGATGACTCTTGGAGGATGCAGCGCTGGGAAAAATAGATAAAATAATCGAAATATATGAAGTAAAAGATGTTCTATCTATATACGAAAGAAGCTTGCAACATCCCCAAGCATGCACGCAAACCTCCCCGGATCTTGCCTGAAAGGACCCATAGCTGCTCCAGTGTGACTCATAATTAAAGTACTTTGCAGGTTACTATGCTGAGTACCAGAAATGACTGAGCATACAGAACCCCGCTACTTCCAATACCAGGTAGCAAAAGACATTTATTCTAGGATTTTATGCAGTCAGACCAGTGTACTTAATGTTCCAACTTCAGTTATATCCATGTTTCCTGAATTTATGTTTGGGAGTTTGAAAATAATATAGATTTTTTTTAATTTTAAAAACAAATAATTTTTATTAAAATTATTAATAATTGTATAATATCATTATTAAAATTATTCTCAATAATTCTCTGACTAGAGAACTGGACTATTTTCATCGGAAAAACAATGTGAAATCCCCTTGTTTACCCCTTCTAGAGCCCTTCTCCTACATCATCATCATCACTACCACACACATTTAGTCATTGATTGGACCCAGAGAGGAGGCAGAGGTTAGAAAACTGGCAGTAGTTGAACATCTTGCTATTCACATAGCAAGTCCAATTTCAACTACACGCAATCTCTTCTTCAAAGTGCATATATATAAATATATATATAAATATATAATATAAATATATATAAATATATATATAAATATAACCCGCAACATCTACCATACAGATGATGATCTGACCTTTTCCTTCATTCCTCAGTTATTCTTCAAGATCATTAGAGTCACTTGATTCTACTTGTCAGTGACAGCACACCACTTTCCCTCAGGACTATGGCAAAACTTAAGTTCTCTGTCATAACCAGCTCTGAACAAGTGTTAATTATTTTGCTATCCCACAGAACATCATTTTGCCCCCTGCTTTGATGACATTATGCCAATTCAATCCAGTGAGAGAAATTGGCAAGTATGTTAAATGCCCTAAAGGAAATATGCATACCATGGTGGAAAATTACCTAATGAAGGCAAGTCCTTGAATTAAATTAAGGAAATGTATTTAGTTGAAACCTGAGGCCTCTTCCAAATCACTTTATAGGCTACTGTTCTTTGCTCCCTCATAACCAAGACAAATAAACAATGCATCATGAAACTTTTTGGATTCTGGACACAGCAGATATGTTTAATAATGAAAGTTCATGTGACCATGTGCAGCTATCAATAAAAGAAAAAAAAAATCATGATCTATGAAACCACATCCATGTGGTGTAACAAGAATGATTCAATGGCGTATAAAAGATGAGGTTCAGTAGGACTAAAAGTCACTTGCATTGCACATTTGATACCTTAGGATGAGTTTCCTCTGATTGCTCAACTGAGGGAAGAATAATGTTAGATTTCATATGTGGGTATTCAGAGTGGGTCCCTTCACGGGGCTGTGAATGGCTAGTTTGGAATGCTGACTTTCCTGTGTCCGAATGTGTCTCTTGTCTGAGGATAGAGGACTTTCATACCATGCTGGAGAATGAATTATACTTTTCCTGAGCTTCGGTTAATATTTTCTCCAAAAGTGAAATTTCAAGATTTTGATTATCTTTTCATTAAAAAACAAAACAAAGCAAACAAAAAGAAATAATAATAATAATAAAAACATCCTGGCTTTCAAAACAGAATGAGTTCTCAAAATTTTCCTTTTAATACTAAAATTATGGGAACTATTTATCCATAGTTGCCTGAGCCTCAAATACAACTAATATGATTAGACATTACACTTTCTGAGTAAAATGTAAAATGATTATAGCTCAATTATTAAAAAAAAAAAACATACATTAGAACTAGAATTCACAAAGAAACCGAGGGGGCCGAGGGCGGGCAGGTAGTTCGGGGCAGGTGGCGGGGCCTGCGGCGGTTGCTCGTCCTCTGCACTGCAGGTGCGCCCCGCGCTGTGTTCTCAAGCAACCGGGTCACAAGGGGCCCGGCCGAAGCGAGAAGCGCAGTTCTGAACCCCAACCCACGTCCCCCCTTGCCGGCCTGTCAGGCCGAGCTCTTCGGCCCTCGAGTTTAACCAGGTGTGGCAGGGGCTGGCGGGGCTTCCCTGCAGGGCTGAGGCGAATCCACACTCCGCTGCAGGCTGCTGTGTGTCGGCCTCCTCTACCCCTTACCAAGGAGTGGTGACTAATAACTCGATTCACCGCCCCCCATAGATTGCCCCAAAGTAAATGCGCATGTGCACTACCCCAGCTGCAATCTCCATTCAGTGGACTGAAAACACACTTCCTGGGCTTTCCCTACTGGCAGACAGGTTAGGCCGCTTCAGCACGAGTTCGATCCCCGCCCTGGTGTGACCCAAAGGGCACGGCAGAGCTCTCCTGGCCCGCTGCTGTTCCCCTCAGTAGTGTGCTTGGTTGATCTGCCTGTTTTGCTCCCCACTCTGTCTCTGGGGAAGCCTCTCACCCCCACACCTCTGGCCTGTCCCCCAGTTCTATACGTATAAGTAAATAAATCTTCAAAAAAGAAAAATTATTGCCCGATCTACACACACAGCCATGCACAGGAGTACCTGCCAGCAAATGCGCTTTCCTTAAGACAGTCGTAGACTATAAACAGCTCAATCCACATTTTCTTTCTATATATAGACATATTATTTATGCTGGGATAACTGGACAATTCATCCTAAGAGGCTTGCCTGCCTGAAACAAGAACAAATCTCAAACATTTACTCTAAGATAAAAAGGGATATTTCAGATTTAAATGTTTAGTGTTCTTCCATTTTCTCAGAAAATGGCTTAAGTGAAGATGGCCGAGTCATTTTCTCATAAGTTAACACTAAACATTAATTTTTCTATCAGGAGCTAACGATTATCCTTTTAGTAACTTTCAGCTGACAAAATCCATTTGCAAAATATGATATGGCAATTGCAGAAAACTCACCTCGGTGATGATAGAATAACTCAGTATTCAAGTGCCCAACCAAACGGTTGTGGGAGAAATGTTGGGGTGACGCCAGAGGCACAGGGGTGAAAGGATTCACTAGAGAGAGGGTGGAGAACAGAAAAGGAGCATTTATGGAAATACTCAGTGGGGTGGTGAGTGGGAGGGATCTGCCCTGTAAGACTTTTTTTGAATATATCCGTCACATCATCCTTCATTTTTGTTCACCAGAGACAGAGTGGGGAGCAGAACAGGTGGACTGAAGCACACTGCTGAGGGGAGCAGCAGGCGAGACAGGAGAGGTCTGCTGCGCCTTGGGGGTCACATCGCTGACCGAGGACCCAATGCGCGCTGAGGTGGCTGCGCCAGCTTGCCGTGCTGCGCCCTAACCCATTGCACCACCAGGGAGGGCCCCACATTTATTTTCTATTGATGAAACAAAGCAAATATGTTCACACGAGGAAAAGATGGTGCTGGGATTGATAGTTTTTGATTTCTTTAACTTTGTATCCACTGCAGAATTCACTAGCAATACAAATTATTGATCCAGAACCAGTTTCCAGGCCCTCCCTGGTGACTCAAGTCAGAGCACTGTGAAGCTGTCCACAGCCACTGCGGCATGAGCTCGATCCCGGTCAGGGAGTGATCCACAGGGTGCGCAGACCTCTCCTGACCCGCCCACTGCTCCCCTCAACAATAAACTTAACTAAACTGTCTGTTCTCCCCACTCTTGACTCTGGTGAAGAGTTTAGTAGTCACCTACCCATCCTTTCAAACAAACAAGAGAAAAAGGGATAAACTGAAAATCAACTTTCTGGCCCGAGAGAGAACAAGTCACAGGGCAGATATTATCTTAACAGAGAGAGAGAGAGACATGTTCTTACCCCAACAGGAGCTGCTGGAACCCACAGAGTAGTAAGAGCATTAAACAGTTATCTGAATAACTCGCCAGCACGTGACTGTGGAGCAGCAGGAGAAGGGTGAAAGGATGTAAGTCAGGGGTTCCCACTTGAGGCGTGTTGGTGATACCCTTAATATTGAATAATATCAATGTCATTGTTTTCAACTAGCATGTCTGATGTGTGTGCATACATCATGCTGTGCAGAGAAAAGAATCTGATGAAGCTGTATGAAACCCACACAATCTTAATTTGAGTGGGAAACATCAGTGTGAAGTCAATGCATTTTTTGCTGCCAAATGTCATTTGCTTTACCTATTTCTATCATTGAAAAAGCTGAGAAGAGATGAATTATTTAACTGCAAGGGGAAACCACGACACCAGTTTTAAGCTCTAAACATTTCCCACTAAATGGAATGGAGGCTCCTCAGAGAACAAAAAGTGACTGGTTAGAAATCTGGATCAGGGAATATGTAAAAAGAGCTGCCAGCGAGAAGGAGGATACCAAGACTCCTGGAGGAAAGGGATAATGGATTCAGACAGGAAGCATCGAAGGCTGCTAAAGAGCATTCGTTGAAAGCTTCACGGGAACACTGGCAACACCTCGACCTACTCAAATACGCCAACATCATTAAAAGAAGACGCAGACGTGTGTTTCCTGATGAAAGTGATGGGTAGGATAGTATGTCTCTTATGCTTTAAAGCTTCAGATCGGATCGTAACGACGACTCTACATCCAATGTCATGGTATAAGAAGTACTAAGAGAAATAAACATGTTCAAGTACATCATGAGGCTGTAATAATTCACGTTCAAAATGGAGGGGATTGCTGACAGACATCTACAATATGGCATGCATTAAAATCAGACAGCCATGATCAGAACCCCTGAAATGTTAGGGTTCTATAGACGCAGGTATTTTGTGTGACAGTCTCTACGCTTTGTGGCAGAGTTAAAGGGATGCAAATAACTTTCTCTGAATATCCCCCAAACCTACAAAATACTGTCAGAATATTTCTGGGCTGATAAGTTTGACTTAGCTGATTTTTGTATGATGAGTCAGTGTTTAGATAGAATCTTTGCTATTTATTATATGTAAGCAAACATTTTTAGTGTTCCTAGATAAAGTACAATTTGAAAACCCACAAATTTATCAAACATGTAATGCTGTCTATTTTCAACATTACAGTACAGGTAAAAAATTAAGTATAATAAATTTATTAATACAGTTTCTGTTTCCAATAGATTAATTATATCATAAAACCAAGATTTATCCAAACAAATTAGGAATGTCCCTGATTCTGTCTCTCCTATGTGTTGTAGTTTTGCAACCAGAAAAGCTTTCCCTTAATTTATGTAAGTTTATCTCACTCTGCTCATATTTCTGTACAAATATTAATTCATTTGGCAGCCCTCTCTCAATCAGCCTAACAACATTTACAATCTTTGCAATTGTTCTCTCTCTGCCCACATTCTCTCACTCACATTGCTAGATATGGCGTGTCTACTCATTTGCTACGGCTGTGTCCCTTGCCCGACTGGGGGACACATTCTATGAACAAAAGGACTTGGTGTCTTGCACTGGCTAGTGCACTCAACACCATCAGTTTCCTGGCACCAGCACATGTGAGCTGGATGAGTGGATGTTGTTTTCCACCCCACACCGAGTGCAGGTGACCCATTCTTGCAAAGACCTTCTGAGCAGGCCGTGTGATCGAGCGAGCGCAACCACGTCAGTTAGCTCACTTAACTAGCCCAGAGCACAGGTCAGTCCTGTGAGAGGTCGCACTAAGTGTTATGTGGGTAGTTAGTGTGTGCTCCGGTGTTGATCAGCCAGGAAGAAACGGAAGCCCGGGACCTCAGTGACTTTCTCCACTAGCATGTTCATCCTCAGACTTGTTACTGACATGGAGAAACGCAATCCTAAAATGATTCTGTCTTGATTCATCATTTGGCTCATGACTTAAGACATGAGTAGATATCATTCTGTCATACATTTTCAAATTCTTAATAAACAGATAGACCCTGAATATAATAAGTGATATCACTGATTACTGTCAGTAAACACTGTTGGAGAATTCTCTCTGTGGAAGATGAATTTTGACTATAACAGATAGACTCTGTATTTATTCAAATGTGTATTTGTTTCGAAAACAAAGACAGCGAGCTTTTCCCTATTAGATCCCTCTTTCATCCTCCAAACAGATGGCATATACAGAACTCTCAAATATCTGTTGTGGTGGCAGTTGAATTAACAATGTATATTCTCAGAAGCATTACACTGGATATTATGTTTCATGATATTATATAATCAATTCATTGGTGAATACCATGATAATTTCTAAACTGTTCAACATTGGGGAATTTTCTAGAAAAGACTTCAGATGTTTTAGGAAAATAAAAAATGCTCAGCGTAATGCTCGGTGTACTTTAAATTGGACCAAAATAAAACAGTGTTTAGGTTCAAAGATTTAAGAAATTTTAGCTACTATTTTACTGGATTGCTACCTCTAATTACTAATTAATAGTTTTGTAAATATTGAATGGCTAAGCATAATGCCCATTTAAAATTTTTTGTGATTTCTTTTTTTTTTTTAAGTTTTATTTATTTTGGCATACAGAAATTACGGTACAGGTTAGAGGTTCATGGGAGTGAGAAGTCTCATCAGAAGAGACAGAGTGGGGAGCAGAACAGGCAGATCTACGAAGTACACTGCTGAGGGGAGCAGCGGGCGGGTCAGGTGAGGTCTGTAGCGCCCTGTGGTCACCTCCGGGGCAGGCGGGGATCGAACTCATGCGGAAGCGGCTTAAGCTTCTCAGTGCTGCGCTTTAACCCCCTGCGCCACCAGGGAGGGCCGTGATTTCTTTTTCAAGATTTATTTATTTATGCATATGAGAACTGGGGTAGGGTCCAGAAATGCAGGAATAAAATCTGCTGCCTACCTATGCGGTTCCAGCAGGCCTGCGCACTCGCCCGCCCCCTCTGAAGGGGGCCGAGCTAGGGACGACCTGACTGGTCCCGGGAGCTCCTGGAGGCGGCTCTGAAAGGGAAAAGCCAGCCTGACCTCAGGGCAGATGCAATGACGCAAATGGGGGGAGGGTCCCGCGGTGCTGGGGCTGGGTCCGGTATCACAGAGTGGACGCTGCTGGACTGGCCCAGGCGGGGCCTCTCTGCCCGTGGCCCCAGGGAGCCAGCGTGGGAAGAAGCTGCCCCAGCTGACGCAGCCTGCAGGCGCCCAACGCCAGGAGCCTCTCCGGAGCCACACACCGAGGCCCCGCCTGCATGTGGGGTGCGACTGCTGTCCGCGGCCCGCGGCCCGCGCCTGCGCAGAGCATTCTGCATACCCCCCCACCCAGTCCCAGGGCCCCTGCTCAGAGCAGGCCCCCAGCTGGGCCCACTGACCGCACCTGCACGGTCCACAGGGGAGAGCAGGCTGCATAGCTCCTGCAGCTGCTCCCCACTTTGGGGTGGCCTGCTCTGGCCACCCCGAAGTTGCCTGGGGCGGGAGGGTCCCCAGAGCCGCGTGCCCTCTGCCCAGGCGGCAGGAAGACGCTGTCCGCCCTGCGATGTGCGCAGCGGAGGTGGTTGCAAGGCCACTGGGCCTTTTTCTGCAGTCAGCGCGAGGATGCCTTGCTCTCTTCTCCTTCTGGCGCTCACCAGAGTGTCACTCACAGCCCTTCCACAACGTTCCCTTTGCTTTTACAATTCGGCGGACTTTCGGCGTAAAGATCTGGCTTTCCTCCGTCAACCTCCGTCTGGCTCCTCCACGTCTCCTCACTCAGCTCAGCCACTCTAATGCTTTGCTTTGCATTAAAAGTGATACAAGTCTTGAGTGCCATTGTAGGGGTGTCATTGCCCCGATTTCAACAGTGTTTCAGGAAACAGCAGGCCCAAGAAAATGGAGAGAAGCAGGGAATGACCAATGGCACAGAAGTCAGAAAGCTGCTTGTTTCCACTAAGTTCACCACCATAAGGGTTGTGACATCCCAAAGCCATTACACCAGGAACAAGAAAGGCCACTGACCCCACATTGCTATCATAGGTGATTAGCGTGACAGTATTTTGAGAGTCACCCAAGCATGACACAGACACAAAATGAGTCTCCCCTGTTGCTGGGAAAATGCTGCCCGCCATCGTGCTTGCTACAGAGGGCCAGAAATCCCCCGAGTGAGCAAGCTGAATCTCCGCGTGGCGGAACAGAACGAGGTGTGGCTGCGCCAACCTTAAATTCCATACAGGCTTGGCAATTACAAACATCACACTCCTTCCGCCAGGCTCGTTCCCGGCGCACAGGTGGGTCTAAGGGACACGAGTCTGGGCTGTGATTCCCATTGGCTCTTTCACCCTCATCAGTCCCAGGAATTTACATTTTGCTTATAGACAAGCACCTTAAATACAATATTGGAGGCATCAGGCCAACAACCCCGTGGATCACAGCTTGCGCTACGCCATCGGGGGTCCTGGACTGATTCCTGGATTCCCTGTTCTGCACAGTGAGCAGGTGACACACTCATGCCAGGTCGTTTGGAAACAGAAATGACAGAAATGGAGAAGATCATGGATCAAGCAGCGTCCAACTCCTCTCCAACAACTATCTCACCCCTCAGCTGGAGGGAAGGTTTCAAAGGTCAAGTTTTGCAGAACTGACTGGCTGGGTTTAAGTGGTAGTTGCCTAGTCTAGACAACATACAGACACGGTCTGACACAACTGTGTTCTCATAAGCTCCTGTTTATATGACTACATTCAGAGTACAAACACCAGACCAGGTATTATGTGTATAGCATTCCTTGGCCTTGGACATACCTAAAAAAAAATGTAATATTGAAATTTTATGGATAGTTGAAGAAATAAATAGGTGCGTTCCATATTTTGGCCGTGTGATTATTTTTTAGAAGGAGACATTAAATACACACATCATGAAAACAATAAACAAATGTCCCACTGTTGTTTGTCCCGGTGACCAACGTTTAGCTTTGATGAAATGATCCCAACAGCTCGGTTTTATTCTTTTCATGAGAAGTGGTGGGTAGCCCCATATTTACAAATAAAGAGAAGGCGCTAGTTTGTTGTTGTTCTTTTTTTTTTAAGTTATCTTGCCCACATCTTTTAAAATCAGTGCTTTGAAAGTGTTCAATTACTCTCAGATTTTCTTACTAAATTTTTGGAGGCAGGAAAGATGTAGACAGGAAAGCGTTTTGAGAAAGTCAATGAAAATAAAGGGTTTCAGCATACACCCCAGATGGCAAGGATGCCACCATTATGCTGCCGGAAACGATACCCACAACTGTGGAGGCCGATGAGTCACCAGGGATTGCCTGGCAACAAACGACCGGGCTGGTAACTTAGCGGCTGTGATTCACTACCCTGGATTTGGCAAGGGCTGATGCGGAAAGGCGTGGTGAGCTGCGCCCACACCGTCCCACAGGCGGTAGCTAGATGTCCCTCTGCGGTTTCTTCTAGTTAGTTCTGGTCCTCCTTTCAGCACCGACCCCCACCAGAAAAAAAAAAAAAGGAAAGGAAAGGAAAGGAAGATCTGTGAATCATACAGCAGTGTTGTTTTTGTTTCTTGTTTCTTTTTTGAGTTCTCGTGGACTTCGGCATTACAAGACAATGGTGGTGGAAAGCTACAGTGGACTCACTTCAGGGAGAAAACTTAGACTGCCACAACATAAACTAAGATATAAAACAATGGCAATGCCACTGAAACTCTACGTTTGCTGTATTACCAGTCCATGTTCTCAATGGGACCCACTGTTAATTTTTCACAATTATTGGCTCAGAGCTACCTAAGTGAGATAACCCCCATGAAAGGTGAAGGTTCTTCACAGAAATGTTTTCCATCCTATTTCGATTGTTTATCTGATATTCTGTTCTAGAGACATTCAGAATGCTGGTAAACATTTATGCTTTAAGCCAAGGGCAAATATGTGTATTCAGTTAAAAAAAAATAAGACAATGACTTGAAACAGAAGAACAGAGCTTTTGCAGTTATTTGTGCAATTAGTTAGAATAAGTAAACCAAGGTGGAGGTTACACAGTTGTAGTGCAAATGTAAGTGAAGACGGGCACTAATCGGGCTGGAAACAGTGTGTTGGACAGTAAGGATGCATGCCTGTCCGCTGGAGAAATTCTGTGGAACAAATTGTTGGGCTTAGCCATCAGAGGTGTCCATAAAGCAAGAAATTACCACGAGCGGCGCTTTTTCATTCTTGCCCTCTCCTCCCTCCACACCCCCTCCCGTTTCCCTCCTTCCTCGGGGTGTTCCCGAAGCTGTGTGTCTAGGGCAGCCCCCCCCCACCCCGTCAGGAACCCCAGGATCTCGCTGGGAGGGCGAGGCAAGACCCGGAGTTGACGGCCAGGCCAGAGGCTAAACGCGCCCTGCTGGTTACTTCCAACAACTGGAGATGAAGTAAACAGACTCCGCAATGTTAATTATAGTTGTGACCCCGAATATGGAGAAAAATAAAAGTTGATCGTCAGTAACAAAGATCACGAGCTAATAAAAAGTTTTCACTCAATTAATTCAGGTGCTGAGTCAGTTGCCATGGCAACCGAGTTGGCCTTCCCGGGCAACAGAAATAAACTTGGAAACCTGCCTCCGATGGGTAACAGGAACCTGCTTTACTGAGGAAACCACACTTTTTGTGGAAAAAGCTTAATAATGTCATATATACGTCAAGATTCCTTTGTTCCCTTGACTATGAGAATAGGGAGAATTAACAGGGTCACAACTGCGGGAACTCAGATCACATGAATATAAATCCTGTTTTCTGGACATAATATTCTTATGAATGTGAATATATCTATAGTCTAGAATATTCCTGTCTTTTCTTGTTCCCATACCTTCCCTCTCATTAATGTTCTAGTCTATGTTGTATATGCTTCAAATATCTTTCCAACTTGCTGCCTACTTATTTTCATTTTTTAACTGCTACTATAATTTACAAAAAATGTAGTAATGGTATTCATTAGCTTACCAAATATGTATCCATGAACTCTGCATAATAATCATACTCGGTGTATTGATATGTATGCTATGTCCTTACTCATCAGAATGCAGAATTTCGCGAGTATCCCATTAATTTACTGAGTTATTACTATGAGGTTCATTATAAATGAGGCAATTATAGTACTTATTAGTGACTGGTGATTACCCCGTCAGCCTTTCTGCATGCTTTGGCCCTAAGAGTGAAATAGTTCCCACCTCGCACCCTGAAATAGAAAAAAAAAAAAAAGGTTCCCTTTAAATAAAAATTTAAACAATATAGCAAAACAAAGCTATGCAAAATCATAAGGAAAAAAGGTACTGAGTCAAATGATTTTTTTTTTTTTCAGGAAAATGTGTGTAAGATGAGGTGGCCCGAGGCTCCTCCCACACTCCCTTTCTTCCTTTTTCAATTGTCAGTAATTTACATGTGACTTGGGGTACAATGCCACACCTCCATGTGTATATAATTCACTCCATCAGCACCCCAGTGCCATCGTCTTACCCCGTCTCCCCACATCCTCTCTCCCCCCTTTAATCTCTCTAGCTACCAGTCTGGTTTTCACAGAGTGTAAAAGTCATTTTTTTCTGTGCTTTGCCAACTTGTTTTCTCTGATGGTTTATAATCCACCACAGGTGATGACTCTCTAGCTCCAGTTCTAAACTCCCCTTAGATTTCTCCCATCTTCAGCTTCTTCCAATAGTCATTTCATTCCTATCTGCAGTCTCATTTCATTAAGAGAGTGGGAACAGCTGAGGAGGGAAATCAGGTGGCAAGAATTCTGGACATATTTAATGCCTATCACAGAAGTATTAAACTCTCCAAAGTTTGGGCTACTGTTAGATCCAGCAACTATATCATGTTTACAACTAATTCTTTTTCCTCTGTTGCCACAAAGAAAGATCTGAGACATTGGGGTTTTATAGAAGTCTGTCTGAAGAGTAAGTGGTCAACATCTGGGTCAGCAAGAACTGTTTTTCCTGACAAAAGTTGTCTACCGTCTCCCAGGAAAATATTTGGTGGTTAAGTACGTATTCACAACATCTGTTTCTGAAAATTAAAGGGTCATAAAATTCTGTGTGTGAGCTACCACCTTAAAAAAATCACTGATCTGAAAGAATGCATGATTTTCTTAGACAAGACAGTATTTTATAATAGGAAAATCAATCAATACCCAACAGTAAGTTTAAAAGGAAAAGTCTCAATGTCTCCATTCAGTCTCAGTTATTGTGTTGCTTTTTTAAAAAAGATTTATTTATTTATGCTTATGAACTGGGGGGG
>NW_004567130.1:19777587-19836288 GCF_000260355.1 Condylura cristata
CTGTGCGGCCAACACACAAATCAAGGTACAGAGACTCTGTGGTAGATACCTCAGATGCTTCACGAGTATTCAACCACATCATCCTCTCCACAAGGTGATCACTGTTCTTTCTGAAATGTGTTTTGCCTATTTTTGAAACGAGTTAGCATGTGTATACCACTCTGTGTCATCTGTTCCCTCCCTTCCCCTCAACTTCCCTGTGTGTGTCCTCACAGAGGCTCAGTTCATTATTTATCCAATAAAATGTCTTCATTGTGTGAATGTATTATTATTATGACTATTAATATGTGGTTTGTGTTTGGGGGATTTTTTTTTAAATGTTGCTAGTAACATTCTGGACATACTTTTTCAAACTGGGCTTAATACTCATCCCAACATCAGTGCATTAGAGGGTGACAGGGTGCTATGTGTATGTGTATAAACACTCAAGGTTCTGAGTTCCTGTGATACCGCAGAATAAGTCTTATCCTGTTAGTGTTTTTTGCCCTATTTCCTGACTAACCTTGAGTGGGATATTTGCGTCTACACTCATGACAGTTCCTGCTTTTAAGTATATTTTTAGTAGTTTCCTTGCATGATTTTGATATCGAGATAACAACCTCATAACGTAAATAATTTATTGACCCTCTATATTAAATTCTATTTCTATACCTTGCATGCTTGCAGAATTAACCCATAAAATATTTGACAATGACTTTATCTTCTAAATTATCTTGGTGAGGAACTGCAACTATTGATTCAATTTATTTAATGAGTAATATTAAATTTCTCTTTCCCTAAATTTCTCTATAGTTCCCTATATTTTCTAGACAACTGTCCTTATCTAGATTTTTCAAATTTATAGTATAAATATCTTACAGGAAAAGAGTCTAACATGTAGATATGCAGGAGCTTTTCAATAAACGGTTGGTCTAGAGTGGAAGAGGCTCTTGTTTAGAATGGAAATGTATCATTTGGGTAAATCTGTCATTTACCCAAATCATTCCTAAAATATAGAGCATACCAGCAGTCCTGTAATTTATAGAATTTCAATGATTTGTTTCCTCAAGCTAAACACTTGCCTATAATTGATCAAAGTGTACCTGGGATCACAATTACATTTGTGTAGAAAGTTAGAATATTATGCAGCTCATACTAAGAGCAACTCAATCTGAATGAAAGTGTAGAGGTAGACTGCACTGATCCATAGCGTCTGACATGTGTATTCATTTCTCACTAGGTTGTGTCCCAGGGACACGGGTCAGCAGCCAGTCCTGAATGCATACCCAGTGTTTGGTAGATCTGGAATATTGGCCCCCTCTAATGGTGTACCAGTAATTTCTACCATTTAATAATTTTTTTATCTATAGAAAACACACTATATTTAATGATATATTGGTTTTTTAAATATGATAGTTTATTTTTACACCATTTTGTGCATTTTTCTATCTCAGTTGTAATCCCCATGGGTTTCCCATCACCAAATCACCCTGTTTCTTTTTAATTTAATTATTATTTTTTGGGGGGAGGGTTTGCTGTGCAGAAACTTTCTAGTGTGATGCAATCCATTATATTGTTTTGTTTCCCTTGCTTTTAGAGACAAATCAACAGAAGCCATAACTAAAGCCAATGTTGTGACGGCTTTATCTGTGTTTTCGCCTGGTATTCTGTGGTGTAGGTATTACAATATTACATGGGATAATCTTTCATTCTACCCCTTGACTGTTTCTGTGTGTAAATAGAATGTCTATGACTTCTCCACACTAATTCCACTTAATTGATTCCTTGAGAGTATCCCATATATAAGTTATCTTCTAAGTGGTGAATATTTGTCTTCACTTTATATTTTTATTGATTATCCCATCTACTTGCTAAATATATTGCAATTGCATTGTCTAATATCATTTATAAAATGTCCAGAAATATATTTATTTCCCGATTTAGCAGAACTTTCATAGCCCGTTTTCAGCGCCGCTCCTCCCTCTGTTACACACGCAGCTGTAGCAGTACTCTAAAGGTTTGCTCTGTGGGTTTTTATTATCATTATTGTCCTAACATTCCTTTTTTTTGTTGAAAAATTATTTAAGAGAGAAATGCAGATGAACATTTTAACTTTCCATGTTAAAGAATTTTTCTGTCCTCCAATTATTTTAATTCTGTTGTCAAATAATGTTGCAGTTTATTTACAACTTTGGAATTTATTAATCATTTTCATGACCCAACATGTTAATACATTAAAAGTATTAATATCATATTCACGGATGCTTCCTGGGATCTGATAACAAAGATATAGTTTTTACTACTGGAACAGGGCACTGTCTATTTTAATCCACATAATGCCTTGATGTTCACTTCTGGTCTTCAATACTGATTGTATTTTTTTTTTCTTTGCTGGATTTGAATTGACACGGAAGTTGGTAAAATTCAAAACTTGTGTTATTTCTATTATTTTCTCTCTGCATCTCTGTAATTTTGCTGATGACGTGTGGCATAGATGATCTTAATGACTATAACATGCGCGTGAATATAATTTAGAACCACCAGTGTTCACTGCAGATGTCAGTATGAATAAGCAAATAACTCACTCTTTCTAGGCATTTCTCTCTTTCAATCTTTTTATTTAATGAACAGTTTAATCAGTACCTTCTCTTTAAGATTTCACATTCTGTTTTTAATTATTCTTACTATTTCATTTTAAATATCATTGAAGATTTATTTTTGTACCATGAAACAAGAGAGCACCTACTACCACCTGACACTGTCGTTGTTAAGACTGTAGAACATTTTTGTATTCCATTGTAAAAATTACGTGACCAAAAGTTAGTGTAATGATTGTAAATTAAATTACAATACAGTTAGATATGCTGTGTGGCCTCGTCATACCTCTGTGTCTCAGTTTCTACATTAATCAGATAGAAAGCGCAACTCCTTTGAAGCTGTTAGACGAGCATTAAATGAGGCACAGGGAGAAGAAAACAGGGTGGTATCTAGCTAACTAAGCAAGTGTTAGGGTCTCCTTCATTCTAAATCACTGAATATAAGCCCTGGTGCTATACAGATCATTTAGGGTGAATTAATGCTTAGAAGTAAAAAGTTTAGCACATAAAGATATCCCAACATATTCATTCAAATTTCTGATCTGTAACAAAGCCAAGTATCTCTCAATATTCTGGTTTCTTTTAAAATATTGCACTACTACACTTTATGACTGATTTTTTTAAAAACCTAGTTACAGTAAATCTCGAGGGCCTCCCTGGGGGCACAACGGGTTAAAGTGCCTCAGTAGCAGCACTGTGAAGCTAGGGACAGCCTCTTCAGCCCTAGTTCGATCTCTGGTCAGGTAGTGACCCACGCAGCACAGCAGACCCCTCCTGACCCACCCACTGCCCCCTCAGCAGTGGACTTCGTCAGTCGGCCTGTTCTGCTCCCCACTCTGTCTCTGGTGAAACCTCTCACCACCCCTGAGCCTCTGGCCTGTACCATAAATATTAAATATGCATAAATATTAAAAGAAAGAAAGAAAGAAATCTCTGCTGTAAATCACTGAAACTAACCTAAAATGAATGTGTAAATTAATGACTGATTGAGTGAATGAATGAACACATTAAAAAAGTTGGGACAATGTTAGCTGTCTGCAGTGCTGAGATTTTTTCCCCATCTCCACCTTCTAGGAAGGACAAGTTGTGGAGCTGGTATCACTTTAAATGTTTTTCTCTGGTCACATATTGAGAAAGTCAGTTATTTTTGACTTCTAATTATTTCTGAAGTAACAATAACAGCACAGATGACTGGTATTTTTTATGTTCAGATTTCATTTCTTGCTGTTTCTCAAGTAGATTGTTTTCAATATGCACAAGTTTTAAGAAATAATCTTTGTTAATCTGTCCACATCTGTGGTATGAATCAGTACCTCTTTGAAGTTGTCTGCTAAGAAGAGCAATCTTTTCCCATAGGAAGTAGTTCAATCATCCAAGAGTCGATTATATTCTTCACATATTTAAATGTGATTTTGTTTTCTTTGTGTGATACTATTTTGTCTAGACAGAGTCCTTATTTCAGATCCTCTAGATAGTGGATAAGTCAATTTGATAGCAATCTGTCATTAAGTCATGAGGCATTCGACTTCTTCATTTCATATCAAGGTGTATAGGGTTGAATTGTATCCCCGAAAATTCAAAATTTTAAATCCTAACCCCATTACCTCAGAATGTAAATTTATTTGGAAACAAGGTCACTGAAAATATAATTAGCTACGATGTAGTCATGCAAAACATGAGACCCCTTATACGAAGACTGGAATTTTGCCACCACCAGCCAAGGAGCTAAAAGAAATTAGGAGACAAAGCCTGGAACAGCTCTTTCTGGAGTCCCCTTGAAGGAAGAATGACCTAGATGATGCTTGAATTTCTGACTTGTAGCTTTTGTAAGACAAATGTCTTTGTTTAAGTCACTCCGGTCATGTCACTGTGTTCATGCAGCCCCAGGAAACTATTTCGTAGGTCACTAGAGCCTTCGCCACTGGGAAAAGCTGCATTTACCTGCTGCAAATGTTTTTAGTGAGACTTCATTAGGTTGTATTTTTCTTTAACAACAGGAGTTTCTACACGTGCAATGTTAATCTAACTATATATTATCCTCACAGTGTAAAGGATTCTCTGGCAATAAGTTAATCATAATCAATATATGTATATGCATTCCTCTTTCTAGTAATGTTCTCTTAAATATTCTTCTGTGAAGACAATTTATTTCTTACATAATATTATATAGCCAATTGAGTTTTCTCAATTTCATTACACTACTATATCCATTTTCCTCAGATGAACTGTATTTTATTATAATCTTTTGTGCAGTTTTATTAAAAATCTCTCATCTTCTATGACAGTGAAAAATGAGTTATATTTTAGTTAAAAATTTGTAGCATGTGCACATATGGCGATGTGAATCTGTAACTCCAAAATGATATCGTTATGTAAATAACTAGCACATTAATAAAATTTGGAAAAATAGTGTACATATTTGAATAAAAAGGAAAATACAAATCTTATAATTATGTTTTATTCATGTAATAGTGCATATTAAAACATACTGCAGAGTCACTAAACGGTACCCCATACGTCATTTACATTTGTATTTTGTTCTCCATTATCTAATGAATTTGCTTTAGATTTTCGGGTTAGGCAATGGATATATTAAGAATATTAGTAGAGGCCCTTCCTGGTGGCGCAGTGGATTAAAGCACAGCACTGAGAAGCTAAAGCCACTTCAGCATGAGTTCGATTCCTGCCTGCCCCGGAGGTGACCACACGGCACGGCAGACCTCTCCTGACCTGCCCGCTGCTCCCCTCAGCAGTGGACTTCGTTGATCTGCCTGTTGTGCTCCCCACTCTGTCTCTGGTGAAGCCTCTCACCACCCTGCACCTCTGGAGTGTACCCCAGTTCTGTGTGCATAAGTAAATAAATCTTTAAAAAAAAAAAAAGAATATTAGTAGAACATTTTACAATTATTTGGTGGCTTCTTTGACCCAGAGAAGGTGTTTGTGTTTACTTTGTTTTTCATTGTGGAATTTTATGTTATGAAATAGAGCCAATGGAAACATGGGTGCTGCTGCACAATTCTTTTAAAATAAGCAAAACCAAGTAAGTAACTTACCTAAGTAAGTATCAAGGGAGAAAGATATGAAAATTGAATCATTAAACTAGAAGGTGGAAATCAGGAAGTGTTTCTAAAGAAATACGACATAGGAAGTATGAGGTAAAAGTCAAGACAGAAAACATAGTTAAAGGACCAAATTTCTTTTGGACTTTGAAAGTAAGAGAAGAGCATGGATGGAACATAGAAAGGATGAGAACAGGAAAGGAAAGGAGAGAGTAAGGGAAGAAAGAACATTCTTAGCAGAATCAAAGTAGTAAGGCCTCAGGCTCTTTTAGACCCACTAAGTGTTGGGAAGACTGAATGAAAATAAAATGATGATGATAGCAGCATGCTGGAATCATTATAACTTCCAAAGGTAAAAGAAATACTTTGAATATTGTAAAAAAAAATGAATTTTTATCATAGTTGTCATTAGTGTACATGATTCTAAAAGATGGTATGTTAAAAACTTAAAAAAATTAAGTTCTAAAAATACTACCCACTCAAAAAGAGGGAAAACAAGTTGAAAAGCAATGGCAAGCAAATTTATAGTTTTCAAATACTTTCTTACTAAAAAAAAAAAAAATGTATCATGCGTTACCATTATACACCTGCCAGAATGGACAAAATCCAGAAGACTGGCAGGAATGCGGAGCAACAAGAAAGCTCACTCGCTCCTGCTGGAAATGAGAAACGGCCATCACCTGTGAGGACAGCTGGGTCATCTCTTACAGACTAGCTTCTGCATTTGAGCCAGCAATCACTCTCATTGGTATTTACTCAAAGGAGCTGAAACCTTGGTGTTCACTCAAATGCCTGAACACAGAGGCTCATGCCCCTTTTATTCAAAACGAACAAAACGTGGACGTGTTCACGATGCCCTTCAGTAGCTGAATGCATGAAACGTGGCACTTCCAGCAGTGGGGTGGTCTTGAGCACCACAAAGGAAAACACTCGTGGGTCCTGCAAACACAGGGGCGACAGAAGCAGTCTGAGAAGGCTGTGTGCGTGGGCTGCGTGATGTCCACTAGACGACATTGTGGAAAGGCAAATCTAGACACAGTGAGCAGAACCGTGTTGGCAGGGTAGAAGAAGGGAGGAATGAGTTGGAGCCAATAAATTCTTGCAATCATTGAGTATTGAAAAAAAAAAAATCAAAAGATAGCTTCCCTCCGACTTAACAGTCATTGTTAACAGCAGACCGTTACTGTTTAATTTTCCCTAAGAAATAAATCGTTTACAAAAGAATTAATGTAGGTAATTTCTTCCTTGTAATTCTTGTAGGGGTGCTATCCAAATGACTAAGTTATTTTTTCAAAAACAAAACTAGAAAGTCTAAAGGAAAACAGATTTTTTTTTTTTTTGGTAGATATTGAAGTGAAGGAATTACTTAGACCAAAAAAGAGACACAATCTTAATTGTTACAGGAGTCTTGGTATTTGGCTGTGAAAATAAATGGACACGAGAGCTTGGGGAAAGCTGTGAAATGTTAAGGATTGGTTTAACATAGTCTATTAACAAACGGTGTGCTGTAATTACCCAACTGTGAAAGGAATTCACAGTAAAAAGGAACAGTTACTTTTTATGACTCTAGATTTGAACAACATAATGGTAAGTTATGGAAGAAAGGAAGGAAGTACAGATTAGGACATTAAGGAGAGGATATCTCAGATCAAAGAAATAACAGTGATGGAGATAAGATGTTATTATTTAATAGGTAGTCGACAAGAGGGTTTGCACGTGTTGTTGGGAAACGTGGGTGAATACAAAGTAAGAAACATTTCCCAGTTCCAGAGCTTACATTTGACATGGTAGATACTTAGGCAAAATGAAGACACTGACACTTGATAGGTGATTTAAAGACCTGAGTAAAGTGGTTTAATTCAAAGATATTCTGTCCCAGTTTCACCAAAATTGATAGTTAAAGCTTCTCAAATCAAAGAAGAGAGGACTAACGTATTGTCTGCAATACAATTTTGGGACTTATGTCTAAAAGACTTAGTCTCTGTTTCAAAGACCTTAAATTCAAAAGGTTTTCTTTTCTTTGATACAAGTTGGACATTTCTGCCCTGTCTGGACTATGGAGTAATCTCACCTTCCACAGGATGATTAGTAAAGTTTCCCAGGAACTAAAACAAACCTGCAGCATCTAACTCTGTGGAGATTTGAATTTCCAGCTATTGCATCTTCTCCATGCACAAGAAAACAGATCTTCCAACCACAGCAATAATGATGAGTCCTGCTAGCGGGTTTCTGCCAAGGCTTGCTTTATTTCAAAATTCTTCCTGATTACACAGAGTTCTTCAGGATGAGCCATCTGGCAATTTCTTTGAGCTTCTCACTGGGATGATGGCAGAAAATAAGAACAGAGCCAATTCTCAGTGAACACAAAGGAAGGATGTCTAAATTGGCATGGCAAATTTTTACATCAAAGCCAAGATTTTCTGCATAGATGCCAGTTAGGATATTACCACTGAAAAATGATGTTACCATCAAGGGACATCTTACTTGACTCTGAGCTTAGTAATCATGCTTTTGCTAATTGAAACGTGCAAACCACTGTTATCTGCAAAATGGAAAAAAAAATCCATATATTGACTTGAAAAAAAAATATTGATATTAACATGTATCATTGAGTAGGTATTTAGCACCTTTCTAGGAAATTAAAATAGGATTACTAATGTTACAATCAAATGATTCAAATAAGAATAACACAAGGGCAGAGGAAGAATAGAGACACAGTGATGATTGGTTGCTAACAAGAAAGCTGCTGGATCATTCTCAGATGGGATTCTATTAAATTTTATAATGAAATTAAAATATGGCCTTTCTAAAAGCTCAAAAGCAACATAATTTACTCTTCATCCTAAGCCTGCAAGCACCTTCATAAGAAATAGAACCATTTGATCTCTTTTAAAGTCTTGAATGAAATTATAGTGGTCATGTTATTGTTGTTGTTTTCAATTAATTCAAGTTCAGGAATTTGATCCCCTCCTCATATCACACATGTATGTACACACACACATGCAAACACACATATAGAATGTCTTCTTTGGATTAGGCATTGTGCACTGCTAGAAATACAAGGAATAATAAAATATATTGCAACTTGGAATTTTCAGAAACAAATATGGAAGACAGAGATGTAAAGAAACTCATGAAATAGTAGACTCTTGCCATCTGTGGAGGAAAATACATTCAAAGTATTACGATTTTTTAAAATTTTGATTCAGTAGGTCTTTCCGCATGGAATCTTCATTAGATTTGTAATATTCTTGTTTTCTTAGCTGTTGAATTTCTTGGCAATGCATACTATTAACACATTCTACTACAACCACACCCACAGCTATTTGGAACTAGCTATTGAATCATAAAGTTTATTTTCAATGATTCTTCAACAGAAATTGAGCGATACATATTTTTCAATAAATACCTGCTTCTTTTGTTAACTTTGTACAATGATGGGTGCTCATTCTATGAGCAACGCTAACTCTAAACTTCCAGATCCAGCTGGCTCTTTACTATCACAGATAAGTTCCATTTTCCCTCTGTCATTTGCAGGGAGTAGGGAGGGGGTTCCCTTGTGAGCACAGATGGCTGTAGCAGTTCCAGGAATTATATTAACAGAATGAAAATTAAAAAGAGAGAGAGAGAGATGCTATTTGTTGAATTTCTTCGTTTTAGGTAGAAACACACTTTTCCAGAAGCTCCGTTAGGATTGTCTTCCATTCCCATTGGTCAGGATGTTCCTAAGCCACTCACTCACTGGCCTGGGTTTACCTCCATGACATAGATCATTAGATTTATCATTTAGATGATATAGACATTTGTTATTCAATCATTTTGACTCATTCAAAAATACGAAGACTAAGAATTACCATGGTAAGAATTTCTTCTAACAGAGAATCAATGCACATAAGTTTGGCAGAATACCCATGTCTACACATCAAAGGGAACAGTTTGCATTTGGCTACCACGCAGTGCATATTGTTAAGGCAATGAGTTTAGCTTTGGAAATATTGTAGTTATTGTATCACTTAGACATTTAGTTATTTAATCATTTCATATAGTAAGCCATCAAAGTGACTGCTGCACGGCATTTCATTGCCTAGGAAGTGTGTACTGTAGGTAATACGAACAGCTTCATTTTTTCCAGATATATGAAAGAAATTCCTCTGAACTCAGCTGCGCGTACACACACACATATTCAATATTTACCCTCGGGTGTGTCAAAGATGATGTTTATTCGTAGTTTGAAGAACAGGATGTCATCTCATTTCTTTTTCAAGATGGGGTGTCTCACTGGATGTTAGACATACGTCAGGGGACTGTATTTCACATGACTAAAAATTCCCAGTCATGCATAGAACTGGCATCTTTCATGAATAAACAAAGTCTACTGAAATAAGTATTTGTATTTTGAACTGCTCATCTCTGAATCACTATTTCTTGATAGAACAAGGATTTAATTTATTTAAACTTTTAAGGCTGACTAGCCTTACAAAAACTTTGAGGGAATAAAATAAATGTGCTTAGGAGGCATTCCACTTAATTTTACTTCCTGAAAGTCATTTATGCTAACTTAGGAAGTAATGCATACTATCTCATTATCATTGTCTTCAGCGGTGGTCGCTTTGTTTTTATTTTTTGAGCCACCCTCCATTAGCGTATCCTTGAGAATACTCTAGAATAAAAAAAAAAAAAAGTTTGATTCTTCTCTGTGAATTGCTTGCTCCATGAATTTCAACTGGTTCACACTCCAGACTAGTATTGTTACAATCTTCTACAACCTTGCAAGCCCCCCCCCCACCGCCTGCCGCCACCCCCATTCCATCAATTTACAGAGAGAAGAACTTGAGGACTCCGACCACAGTTTGGGTTCTTTGCTTTCTTTCTCATTTCAGCTCAATTAAGTTTTGCTTTACTTTGGAAGCTCTGTGGTCGGCTGGAGGCTTCTAGCTCATTCTTCCCTTCATCTGAAATTAATCCAGCCGCCGCCACTGGCTCTCTTCTGTTGTGTTTCTCTATCTGTTCAGTGTTTTCACATTTAATGTTTCTTAGAAACTGCATGCACTTTGGTCTTATTTTTACATTCAATCTAACAACTCTTACTTTTTAATTGGAGTGTTTAGACTTAAAGTTAGTGCAACAGCTGATAGGGCAAGGGGTTAACATCTCATTTTCAATTTCTCACCTGTGTTCTTTGTTTGATTTCCCTTCTCCCTTTCATTTGGATGGTTTAAAATATCTTACCTCATTGTATCACCATCCATTCCTTATAATTTAAATCTCTATCTTAGTTTTACACGCCACTCGCCTTTTCCTCTAGAACCTTGAATATATCACTCACAGTTACTTTATACTCCTTAATGGAAAGTTCACAACTACCTCAGCCATATCTAGAGTTAGCTCAGGTGACTAGATTTACTTTTATCATTATTTTTTAAGTAATTTCTGGGCACTAGAAACAGCCGTTCTTTCTTACTCTGTAATGGGCACACCTGTTGCTGTTCCACAGCACTGCCACTACGGGTTTAATCAACATCATTAACAGTCAAATGGGGTTTACATGGGGTTGCTTTAATCCTACTCAATGACTCAGTTTTGCCAATGCAGCACTGTCTCAACCTGCAAATCTTCAATGAAACCTAAACAATCAGGTAAAATACGAAAGCTCAGCATGGCCTAGCGGTCTCTGATCACTGTCCTCTGCCCCCCTCCCACTTCGGCCCGCTCCTCTGTGATCAAACAGAGCTCTCTGACCTTCTCAAGGCCTACTTTTGTGTTACTTTTCTAGTTTTGTTTGCAGTTGGCTATTATGCACTCACTTCTCGCTTACCTTATTATTTTTATCTCCATTACTAAATTATAATTTTGATGAGCGTTTAGTGTAGTCTGACAGATTGTGGTTTCCCAGAAAATATTTTTTGAAAAATAGAAAATGAACTGAATAGGAAGAGAACAGACCAATTGAGTTAAGAGTACCTAGCACACATGCGCAGCATGGCCTCGATGCAGCCCTCTAAAGTCTGTTTACGGCGTGAATCTCTATTTTTTAGAATGCTGTACATGATGCATTCCCTTGAAGTGTGCTAAGGCCATGATAATTAACTAGCTTTAGTTATAAACTGGGCCTCCTCAACTTAATGAAGTGCAATTGATTTGATTTAAATTAGTGGCTAGAAAATAAATAAAATAGTGGCTGAGGGTGTCTTGGTCTGTGTAAAAATTCAATATTTAATTTAAATGCATAAAAAGAATGTTACACTAAATGATCCATGTGGGTTTTTATAAAAGTTTCTTTGAAATTTGTCCCATATATCTAGTTTTTTTTTTTTTTTGACTTTCTGTCACTATGGCTGTGAAAACAAAAACTAAAAATATCCAAAATGAGTTCCAACCAGTATGATCTTTAAAATCCTAACAGATCTGTTTTTTGATTAGATCCCCTAATCTTTACCTTGAAATCATAGGTCTGTTTCCCTTAGTTAAAATCTAATTTTTATGGTGACAGAAATGTTATTTTATTTATTAGTGCAACATACTGGGTGCTTTTGAATTCCATTCTAAAACCACCAGTTTCTAGTACATTTCTAAGTATGCCCAGGGTTAGTAAGAGGTTTCAAAATGGATACTTCAATGGTAGAGTCATGTTAACATTTGCAAATGTATTCAATTGACTAGTGTATTTTTAAACTAGATTTGACTTTAAAACTGTCTTGGATCAAACTTGAAAACAATATAATGATTTTGCTTAATACAAAAATTAACCTGTAATATATGTGGAGTTAAGTAGAAACTATTTTTCAACCAAAATATTTTTAATTTGTATTTTGACAAAAGAACAACAATAGGGAATGAGGAGCTGGAAGTGTAGGAAACAAATTTTCTGTGCCATGATTATAGGCCTCCAATAAAATTCAGTTTCTGTAGCTCAACAGAGCAGTGAAGTTCATAAAAAGGATTGTAAAATCATGACAGAGGAGCAACATGGAACCATGTTTAATGGGGCTATTTAGGAGGTTGTCAATATTATTGTGTTAGTCGAATGGCAGGGCAACAATCCCTGACAGTATACCAGGTCACTTCACCCTGTCATGAGGCAGCAAGAAAGGAATAAAAAACAAAACAAAAAAAGACTCATCTGGCTAACAGAGAATGTCATCATCATCACCATCACCATAGTCCTATCATTATATATTGTTATGATAAGATACCAATGCTGTATCACGCGTTGAATACCATTAAGCCGCATTTCTTCTGTGGATTGAATGACTGAGCCCCCAAAATCCATGTCAAGCCTAATCTCTTGGATGATGGCGCCTGAATTTGGAGCTTTCAGAAATGTTAATGTCCTGAAGATACAGCTCTCAAATCAGGTTAGGGTTACTTCATTATTTCTAACATAGAAACACAGAGTAGATGCAAAAAATGAGCGGTGGTGAGACATAGGAGACTCACTTACTAATACTGGCATAGACTCTTTATCAGCTGGAAGCAAAGATCTTAAATAAGTGCCCTGCTGGTGATGAAGGGGTTGAGTCTCAGCGCTATTGCAGGAGGGCCTGGGGTCGATCCCAGACCAGGGAGTGACCCATAGGGCACAGCAGACCTTTCCTGTCTCTCCATTGCTCCCCTCTGCAGTGTATGTCAGTAGATCTTCCTGTTCTGATCCCCAGCCTGCCTCTGGTGACTCCTCTCACTCCCTGCACCTCTGGCCTGCACTCCAGTTCTCCTATGCAGGAAAAAATAAATATATGCCTTAAAATATATCTTACATAAAGGCAGAATGCCGACTACAAAAAATGGCAGATACTACATTGTGGAGCTAGGAGGTGACTTATAAAGACAGAACACGCTCCATGATAGAGGAGAGTCCTTCTCCTCGATCAAGAGGTGAAAATAGAGCTGATGCCCTCTATAGTTGCAAAAGATACTTCATTTTAAAACAGGTGTTTCAAATCTATGGTTGGCTGGCAAGTTTTGACTTTTTCCTGACCCTTTGTTTAGTTTCTCGATATTTTACCTGAGTGAAACCATCCGATATTTATCCTTTTCCTTCTGATTTATTTCATTAGCATAATCTCTTCCAGCTCCATCCTGTCATCAAAAACTGGCATGAGTTTCTTTTTTTAATTGCTGCGTATATACAGCATTGTGTATATAAACCACACCGCCTCGATCCATTCATCTACTCTTGGATATTTAGACCCTATGGGACGTTTGGTTGACAACAGGGGAAGGGTAAGGAGAGGGGTCACAATAGGGGCAGGAAGAGTGTGAGGGACAGCAATGGCAGATAACAGGTGCAAACAGGTGGGAGAATAAGGGAACCTACCTGAGGGGAAAGTCAAATACTGTGCAAGATGACCAGGGAAGTCAGAAAACAAATGTGATAAAACTGAAGAAAAATAGATGAAATAGTTGTTCTGTTCCCTATGATTTAGGTTCTGAGTGCTTAGGGCTTAGAAATTAAATTAGGGAACAGAATGTTTTTAAACTGTTGAAATCTGATAGTGTTACTTGGTTCTGGCCATTGGGTCCTGTTGCTGACTGTAAGGCCTAGCCCTAGCTATCCAGAGAAAGTACGCCAGTTACAGTTCAGCGACACCAGAAGAGGTAGAGATATGCATGGCTGTCAGCGCAGCTTTTACTGATTCTGTCCTTTCTCATTAACTACCTGCTGGACATGCTGTTATTGCTAAGCACCCAGCAAGAGCAGCACATGTGTTCTCTCCCCCCATGGTTCAGGGGTAGCCAGGAACGAGACCAACACTGAGACTCTCGAGCTATTCACAGGGGCAAGGCTAGAGCATACGTTTAGGATTTGGTGCACACCACTTCCCGCAAAAGAGAAAAACATATTGTCACGGAAAGTGACAATATATGAAAAAACTGGGGGGCTGAGAACTCGCTGTCCAGCTTTTTGGGCCAACAACAAAATCCAAGCAAAACAAACGAACGGACAAAGCAAAACGATAGCAATGTTTTGATTCTGACAGGAGAGCAGTGGCTAACAGAGGAGAAGTGCCTACCTTGTGCAGTGAGTGAAAACTAGACTTTGCGGTGACCATGGTGCAGCTTCTCCAGACAGGGAAACAGGAAGTGATTCGCCTCAATGTATAGAGTGTTACAAGGGACAGGAAGAGGGGGGTGATGTCGTCTTGCCCAGGGACCAATTTATTTAATAAAGTCATTGGAAAACTTATCTAAGTCAGCCAATAAATGAGATAGAATGTAAGTTTCTGTCCCAGAAATGCATCCTGGAGACTTAACCAACACTGAACACCAAAGCTGTTCACAAGACGAGTGGCCACAGGCCCAGCACGCCTTTACTAGCACACTGGCTAAGACAAACTCTGAGAGTCTGACACCCGAACCAGAATACTAATCGATGTTGCCAAAGATTAAATGACGTATATGCTGCACCCAAGTGTACACGTGCTTTCTTGATGGCTGCTTAATTTTCTCTGCAGGTTGATGGTAGAGTAGAAAATTACAGAAGTCAATGAGCTATTGTTCACAAATGGATAATTACAGACTGGTTTCTGTGAACTCGTTCTTGCAGGAGAAAAAAGGAAAATAGGTTGCAGCATTTTAAAACAAAACGTCAGGGTGAAAGTCTGCGGGTAAGTCTGAACTACTGCTGAGTGGTTATTACTCAGGAGTATATGTGAAGTTCTACCGTTACCATTAATTTGTATAAAGAAGAATGTCTTCGATTTTGTATTTGTAAACAGAAATTTCTACAATTTAACAATATACAGAATATTACCACTAGCATGTTTTATTAGTACTGTCATCCGCGTGTGTTTTGGGGCAAGGTATCAGTTCATATATTTGCCTATTATTTAATCAAGTGGTCTTCTTCACTATTGCGTTTAAGTGTTACTTACATGTGCCCTATAAGAGTTACTTATCTGATGTTTCCTTGTAGATATTTTATCCTCATCTGTAGCTTGAAATCTCACTCTCCTAACATTGTCATTTGTAGAGCAGAATAATTTTAATTTTTACACACTTACTCATTTTTTTCTTTTGTGAATCATGCCATTGTTGTTATATAAATATATTGCCATATTCAAATTTTTCTCTTTGCCATCTTCTGGAACTTCTAAGATTTTGCATTCTATATTTAAGTCTCTCACTCAGTTTCAATTAGTGTTTGCAAAAGATAAAGTTTGTGTCAAGATTCCTTATATTACATGTTGTTCCAGTACTATTTGTTGAACAAAATTGTCTTTTTCTTTCCCTTTGACCCTTTGAAAGATCAACTGACTATATTTCTGAATACCCTATTTTTTATCAATTTATGTATTCATTCACCAACAACCACACTGAATTGATAACTGAAGTTTTATAGAAAGTCATAAAATACTGTAGAATGAGTGGTTGAACTTTGTTGTGCTATTAAAAATTATGTTGGCTACTCTGGGTCAAAATCAATTTAGGAAAAACTGACATGTAGACAATAGTAAATCTTCCTATTCATGACCATGGAATAATCTCTCCATTGATTAATTTATTCATTGATTTTGTTCAAAAAAGTATAGTAGTTTTCTTCAAAGAGATCCTGTATGTATTTTGCTAGACTTATACTTGAGTAATGCATTCTAGACATGCTAGAGAAAGTTATTGCATTTTAACTTCAACTTCTACTTCTTAATGCTGACCAAAGGGAAAGCAACTGACTGGAGCATCCAGAAGGAGAAGGGTGGGTAGAAGAAGGGATGGAACACAGTAAAGAAGAAATAAAACAAAATAAAGTTTTTAATTTCCTTCCAAATATCCCTTCTTTAGTGTTGTTATGTAGATCCTATAAAATTTTCCTTCTCACAAAAGTAATCCTTCGAACATTTCCTTGTTTTCAGTTTTGCATAGAACTGGGGTGTAGGCCAGAGGCAGTGAGAGGATTCATCAGAGACAGACTGGGGAGCAGAAGAGGTGGATCTCCCGAAACCCACTGCTGAGGACAGCGGTGAGGAGACAGGACAGGTCTGCTGCGCCCTGTGGTCACTCCCTGCCCGGGGATCGAATTCAGGCCTTTAGTGTTGATGGTGCTAAAACTTATGGGGAAGCCCCTTTAGGTAACCCACGTAGAGAGCAGCAGACACCTCCTGTCTCTCTTGCTGCTCCCCTCAGCAGTGTATTTCAGAAGTTCTGCCTGTTCTGCTTCCCACTGTCTCTGGTGAATCCTCTCACCCCCTGCACCTCTGGACTACACCCCAGTTCACCTATGCATGAATAAATTAAGTAATTTAATTTTTTTCTTGCAAGTTAAGTTTGTCAAAATATCCTCTCATTTTTTTGTTTGTCCAAAATGTCTTGATACCTTCTTCATATTTGAAGAAAAATGATATAGGTTAAAGAACTATAAATTGGGATTTTTCTCTCTAAAATTACAAATATTTCTCTCCACTTTCAAATATTTCATTTCACTCTTATCTTGCTGGCATGATTCCTGAGGTGAAATCACTGCAAATAATATTTGTTCCAATATAGTAAGTTATTTTGCCCCAGCTTCTTTGAGGATATTTTCCCCATAGACTAATGTGTAGGGGATTTTCTTTTCTTCTCCTCTCCTCTCACTTTCCTCTCCCTCTCCCCCTCCCTCTCCCCTCTTCCCCCTCCCTTCTCCCCTCTCCCCTCTCCCTCTCTCTCTCTTTCTGTATTTAGTCTGTTTGGTACTCCTAAGATTCCTGAACCTGTGGTTTAGCATCTGACATTAATTTGGGGAAATTCGTAATTATTGCTTATACAACTCCAAACATCACTTTTGTTCCCCTCACATGTCTGCCTTTCTCAGGTCCCAATTACACGTCTGTTGCACCTGACCCACGGTCTTTCTGCTCTGTTCTTCTCGCTCTTTATTCTCTGTGACGTTTGGTTTCAAGGATTCTATTGCTGCACCCTCAACCTCTAACTCGGTCCTTGGGTATGCTCAGCCCACCGAGGTGCCCATGACAGACATGGTTGGCATCGGGTACACTGGTTTTGCTCTCCCGTTTATTCCCACTGCCTGGAGTACCTTATCTATCCTTTCTGGCACGTTTTCTATTTTGTACAGAGTGCTGGTAGCATATTAATCATAGTGTTTGACATGTGCAGTTGACTTTTCAGTAAATTTCTTCTGTCTTAAAAAAAATATTTCATTGGGGGCCCTCCCTGGTGGTGCAACAGGTTAAAGCACCACATTATGAAGCTCTCCAAAGCCACTGCAGCACAAGTTTGATCCCCAGCCCTGGAGGTGACCCACATGGTACGTGGGATCCCTCCTAACACACCCACTGCTCCCCTCAGCAGTGTACTTCATCCATCTGCCTGTTCTGCTACCCACTCTGTCTCTGGTGAACCCTGTACCTCTGGCCTGTACCCCAGTTTTGTAAGCATAAATAAATCTTTTAAAAATATATATTTCATTGGGGTAAAAAAAAAGTTTTGTCACAGAATTGCCACACAGAGCAAAATCTATGCTATCATGATTTCTGATTTTATGTGTATTTGTGCACTTTTGATGACAGTTTCTGCTATATTATTCTTTTTATGAACTACATAGGTTTCATTTCTCTACTTTTATATGTTTTCTAATAATAATACAATCTATTTGAAATATATAGACTATATTTGTGGTTTATGTTTACTTTCACCCAGAAGAAAACACTATTAAACGCACCTGTTGCCAAGTATAAATATGTGATTCAGTCTGTGCACGTCTATTCCCTTCCCCCAGCTTTGCCAGGATTTTCAGCATTCTTACCATTCTGCAAGTGGTACAATTCTTGCAGTTCAGTTTTATTGTATTATTCAAGATGATTTCACTTGCAAATGATGTAAACGCAAATTAGTGTAAACTAAGTTGGGCAAAACATAGAGGCAGGAGGAATATTTTGTCCTCTTTACTGAAATAATAAGTGTAGCCAGAGTGTGGCAATCACTGGGCCCGGAAACTCAGAAACGGTCAGAAAACTCTTACTTCAGCCCTCATATCTGTTCTGTAAAGGTTCGCATGCAGCTGGGCTGACAGGCGCAGGAGACGAGGCTTGCAGGACGAGAGAACTCCTCAGGTTTCACACCACCAGCCTCTCGCTGGCACCTGCGACCTTCCTCGGGCTAACACAGAGGAGCTGGGGCAGGCAGGCCTGGCTGGGCCCCGGGGCTGGCAGGTGGGGAGGATGTGCTCACCTGAGCCTGGAGGCGACAGCTAGAGAGGGAGGGTGACAACAGGGGTGGACTGCAGGACGCAGGAGACCAACGGGAGGACGCCAGGAATCGCACAGAAACGCCCCCTCCCGCTCCCATTCCTGCCAGCCGCTGCCCGCCTCCCCTGTGCCAGCCTGAAATACCCACACAGGACTCCGACTCTCCTCCCTTGGCTGCCCGGGAGACGCAGCCTGTCCTGAGCTGTCCTGAGCTGTCCTGCGCCGGCCGCCCAGAGCATGTCTGCCCCGCAGCCCTCTGAGCTGAGAAGTTTCCCACTCTATGAGATAATGCAACTTTATCGGAAATGATTCCTCGTTAAGTCTAGAAAAGTTCTATAAAGAAAAATGAGAACATTCTAGCACTTTTAGTGTTTGACCAAGATGTATTAAATAGAATGCAAAAATCAGAACTCATAAAAGGAAATCATTAAAACAAATCTAACAAAGAACCTGTGTCTGGGCTGTATTAAAGCTCTTTATGAATATATGAAGAAAAACCTATTTTTATAATGAAAAATAGACTGGAAAGGCACTTTCAAAAATTAACAGATTTTGAGGGGAAAACTTAAGCATCATCACTGATAGAGAAATTCGAATTAAAATGGCAACTTAGCCCTAAATCAGATCAGTGTTATCTTAATAAAGAGTAGTAAATGCAAGGGAGGGCTGATGCAAGGGAATTTGGCAGGAATGGTGTTTCAGCAAGCTGAATGAACTAAGATAGCCAGTGCCCTCTTTAGAAGCATTTATTAAATATTTACTTTATGAATTCATGGCATATTTCAAGCTCACTAAATTTATTACATCAATATATAAAGTCCCCATTATATTTGCAATAAAATTTATAACTTGATATTTCAAGAAAAAAGAAGACAAAATAAAAGATATAAAACAAGCATTTTCAAAAAGAGATAAAACAAAAACAATTCTTAAAATCTATAACTATTAAAAACTCACATATATTCGCTACGCATTTTCCAACACACCTAAAATCATTGGTCTTCATTTTATGGGAAAAGTTGATAATACTAATCTAATAAAAAGGCAAAGTCAGTCAGTTGAAAGTGATCTTTATTGAAAAAGTTGGTTAATATATTCTGTTAGTGCACTTGGTTGATTATCAACTCAGTGAAGCTTATATCTTATCTCTGGTGGTGTGGTATCTGATTCAGTATAAAGACTAGTGATCACTTATGTGATTGCAAACATCTGTTTCCTAAAAGTCATTTGTCTCTCCCTGGATTTGGAATGGCATCTACAAATTCCTAGGGTGCCATTTTTCTTTTCCCTTGAGGAAAATTACTTTGTCTTGATTGCCTGTTTCTTTTTTTATTCTCTCCTGGCTGTTCTTCTAAATCAATCCTGTCCAAGGGAGTTCAAGAGCAGCAATTGCAAAACTTGTATCGAAGTTCAGCCAGTGACTGCATATTAGTGAGGATGAGTATATGTGTACAGAGATCCACTGGGATTTTTCATCAAATTTCAGCTCTTTAAATTCCCATGCTCATGGACAATCAGAATACTTCCTGTAACACAGTTATCCTAGACAGAGCACAAAGGTGCTAAAAAGAAATGAGGTAATCGCCCTATAATGGGCAGCGAGGTCACAGCCACTACCAAGCAAGGTAAGTTACTCGGGCAATCCTTTGAGCCCAACAGCAGATCAGTGAGGCAGGCATCCTTTCACCGACATTTACATGATTGCGGACTGCAATAGAGCCCCAATTAGCGTGTGGTAAAAGGGAATTGAAACCCCAGTCTTAATAACGCCAGACACACTTGGTGGGGCTCTCTACTCTGCGAGGATGTCTGACAGCATCAGTAACCATGTGCTCACAGGACTGCACATTCATGTTTCTGTTATCTGCAAAAACAGCAGGTCTTCCAAGAGTGACACACTGCGATGATTATATATGTGCATAATCCACTCCCAATTTCAACAAGAACACGTGTTTTGTTTTTAATTTTTAAAATCTTCATTTTGGTGCAATGCATGGCTTCCCGTGAAACCCCACCACCCTCCTGGGCACCATCACCACGGTCCCTGTGGGGCCCCCCTTCCCTCCTCCCCCCTCCTCCTCCCCTGCAGAGTCTCTGATCTCCAGTTGCCTGGTGATTTTGATTTTCACTTGATGATAGCTACTTTTTTTTCTGATTCCTTTTTGTTTTCTCTATATTCTTCCTGTAAGTGAGACCATTTGCTAGTATTTTTTTTTCTTCACATTTTTATAAATTGTCAAGTTGTGTTTCAGAACACAGGGCATTTGCTGCCCTTGACATGTCCCTCTCACTGCCTGGATGGAAGCTGCTAAATAAGAGAACCAAGAAGCCTCACTCATGGTTAAGTGGACGATACTTAGATGCGACGCCATGCAGTTCTGTTGTAGATCTCTACCCAAGTTCACACTGCTCCACGACTTGGCAGACAGCAGCCACTGAGGCTACAATGGCATTGTATATTCTTTCTTTGCTCCCTATCCCTTGCTCCCCAAAACCTCATCACATTTTGAGCATCTGCCTCCAGTTTCCAGTCAGCTGACTTTGCAATAAACTATTGCTGTTTTTCAAAAATTGTGACATTAAAAAAAAAAATCAAAGAAGAAAACTAGCAGGCAAATTATAGACCCAAGGAGAAGGGGAGGGCTCGCCACAGGGAAGAAGAGCAAAGAGACAGTGGTGAGGGTCACAGGCGATACAGTGGAGGGAGGTTTGTGGGGATGACACCTGAGGAGAGACATCCAGTGTTGCACAGAAGGAGCCACGATGTCGGAAAACAGAGGGGAGCCTCGACTACTGGCCTTCGGTGGCCCAGTGCGTGGACTCGCTTCAGGCACCGGCACTGCTATGTCCTCTGACATCTGTCCCGAGACCAATGCAGCCGCTCACTCTGACTGCATCATATGTTCATCTTATTTCCACACTGAACTATTAAAATTCTAGACTGACCAGAGTCTTGTTCATTTGCCAACAGATGTGCCTTTCCCTGCTGCTCTTCGCTCTCTTCTACAGCTTCAAGTTTACATTTAGCCCTGATTTTGTTTTTTTTTTGCAGCCCACAAAATATCTCTTAGAATATGTACTACATGTCTGCTATTCACCCATACATTCTGGAAAAAGTCTATTTCTTCTTCAATTTTTGAAAGGATTGTTTTCCTGATATAGAGTTTAGGCACCCTTCCACTATCCCCTTTAATGAGCGTGTCAGGTATCGTATTCGATTTTCGCCTGCTTGTGTATTCGCCGAGGCAGAGTAGTCATACCTTATTTTCCCTTAGGTAATAACCCACCTCCCCTGCTGCATTTAGTATTCCTCTTCACCAGCGCTGTCTACAGTTCAATCAGGATGTTTTGCTTTAGCATGATTTATTTTGTTCATCCCATCTGAAGAGTATTTAGTTTCTAAGATCCATATATTTTTAGATTTTCTTAAATATGTGAATTTTCAAACTCTTGTTCAACTCTTTTTCCCTAGATCTATTTCTAATAACTATTCTTTTTTACCTGGGTATGGGACGTAGCTTTCTTCTATAAATTTGATTTTTTTACTGGACTTTCTGAATCTTAAATTATTAAGCTTCTGAGTTTTATTGCCTTTAAAAAATAGGTTTCATGCTCTGAGTAAGTCAATTCCATTGCAGACTATTTTGATTAAAGGTTTATTTTTTATTATCCATTTCATGGTTGCTTGACTTGACTCTTCAGACATCAACTTTTTTGTTCTTTCCTCGCAAAGTAGCTCTACTTAGATGGTGACAAGCTGGAGTTCCTCCCTTGAGGTTACGGTTTCTGTGCTAATTTCATCCTGTATATGTGACATAAGCATTCAGGAACCCACTCAGTGGGTGTGTGGAACTCTCCCACATCTCTCCTTGCTCCCTGAAGCTCTGCCTTCCAAGTTCTTCCCCTCCTCAATCTCTGGACTTCAATAACTTTATCTTTAGTTCAGTGAGATAGCCATGCTCTCTGGGTTCCTCTCCCAGTTTTTTTTTTTTTTTTAAGATTTATTTATTTATTCATATAGAACTGGGGTACAGGCCAGAGATGCGGAGGGTGAGAGGATTCACCAGGTACAGAACGGGAAGCAGAACAGGCAGATCAACAAAGTACACTGCTGAAGGGAGCAGCGGGCAGGTCAGGAGAGCTCTGCCGCGCCATGTGGATCTCCTCCAGGGCAGGTGGTAATCGAACTTGTGCTGAAGTGGCTTAAGCTTCTCAGTGCTGTGCTTTCACCCGCTGTGCCACCAGGGAGGGCCCATCCTCTCCCAGTTTTACAAATGTCTTCAGGCAGAAAGGTCAGGCCACTTTAAAACTCAATTTATGCTTTTCACTTTTCCCAGGGTTCACAGTTCTGAGTCACATTGTCCAAATTAAAAGAACATAAGTTATGCAGTACGGACAGGAATGAAAGTTTCCAGGACTGTTCTTCATCTTGGTAGCCCATCAGAACCTAACACATTTTTATTTCATGGACATTCAAATGAAGTTATTGACTTACAGTCACAAAAAATTGGCATATTTAATGCATGTTTCCTAATTCATCACCATCTTACAAAATAAATCTTAGTTTATGTGCTAGAAAAGTTCTAATGTAACACCAAATCATTTGAATTACCTATTCATCAATGTAAGTTTGTTACAGCAATTGAGAAGAATATTAAAAATTTCTTAATCTATCAAATGCTTAGTCCATATTGTCAAAATACATATAAAGGCCTCTACTTCTGCAATGAGAAATGAAATTTACTTTCCTACAGTGATGTGGTTACTCTTCTAAGGCAGTATATACATGGAGAAAATGTATTGATTTGTAAAAACATTAATGGTAGACATTTTCCTTTGTACCCATTATTCTCAAATTATAGACTTTGTTCATTATCGTCATGTAATTTTGAGAGACTGGCTTAGAAATTTTAAAGTAATATAATGTAAACTCATACATTATGTCACGTTTATTGATTTTTCCAAAATTGTTTAGAATTTCAAACTTTTCTCTGTTTCTCAAAAACTGAGGTAATCTGAACTTGAAAAAAAAAAAAAACCTTTCAAATAACAACACTCTCCTGTTGACATGTTGATAAAATGAGCATCAGAATAGACTCAGACCTGATGCAGACTTTGCTTGGAATTATCAGAGAAGAATTTGAAATAACTAATGCAGTATGTAAAGGAATCTCATTTAAAAAAAGCAAGCAGTGCAAGTTAGCTTGGGTAATGGGAGAAAGAGGTATAAATCTAGAAAAGAAATGAAATCTGGGGAATGGGACCAAAAACGGGGGCGGGGGGAAGGGAGGGAAATGCACGGGACTATGGTGGTGGCACAGGGGTGATTTGGTGATGGGAAACCCGTGGGGATTACAATTGAGATGAAAAAAAAATGTGCAAAATGATGTAAAAATAAAGTTTTTAATAAAAAAAAATAATCAAGAGCAAAAACTTCAAATGCAAAAAAAAAAAAGAAATGAAATCAAAATCCCAGATACCAATGAGTAGTAGCAGAAATGAGATTATCAAGATAAAGTACACATTAAAACTATCCTTAAACCATAATCTTTTATCAGAATCCTAATCTTTAAATTTCTAAAGCCTGCACAATTACTACTAATTACAATCTTAATGATATTCACTTTAACCTTAACAAAAAGCTTTGTTAATGAAATAATGCAAACGGTTTATAGTTTTTCAAATGTTAAAAAAAAAAGTGTGATAGCTTTACATCAGTTGTTAGACTTCATTCAATATAGTAGCGTTAACTACATGAGGGTATTGAACACTTGAATTGTGTCTACTGCAAACTAAGATATAGGGTAAGTATAAATAAATACCACTTGCAAAGACTCAAAGAGAAAACTTAAACAAGACATCTATTTTACACTGATAACATGTCGAAATGATATTTTGATACAGTGTGTGAAAAAATACGTTAAAATTTATATGATCAGTTTTATTTGTTTTTAATATGACATAAGACTTTTGAAAAATATATTATATTCCTTCCATTATATTCCTTATGGAGAGATGCTCTACAAGAAAAAAAAAATCTCAGTACTCCTAACCCACCACATTTTTATTAGCACAGTAATAACGGTTCACAGGATGACATAATAAAATATGGCATATTCAGTTTTTAGAGATTTAATGACACCATTTGACTGATTTTCAAAAGACTGAATTTTTCTCTGAGTTTGGCAATGAAAAGACACCAGTCAGAAATCACAATGTGAACCTGTCAGAAATTTAATCCAAATGCAGCATGATGAATGTTGTTTAGAATAATAATTTGGGAAATTTTCAAGGACATCTTCTCCAATGGATAGCAATCATTGCATGAAAGAGGCTGAAATGTTTGTGGAAATTAGAACAACTGGCAATTTTCACTTCATTAAAAAGGATATGGGTTTTCATTTGTAAATGTTCCTAAACTACCTGAGGTTGTGGATTTGTTCTTTCTTTTTTCATTTTGGTCATGAGGATTCAAAGACTTTTTCAATTTTTCCAAAGGATTCAAATATACAAAAAGTTTAATTTCCTACTTTAGCACCAGCTTAATTACTCTCTAGCACTACGTGACTATTGAGACAGCTGATGTAAAAATGTCTTCATTTTCATTTGGGTTAATAAACGTTTTCAGTCTCTGATTTTCAAGAAATTAACTGGAAATAATTGAAAGATAGTAATCCTTGGCAGGTGTGAGGGGCTGCTTTTAAATATTAAAATTACAGCGGTTTGATAAGACATACATGACTGACACATTCTGAATATCTACTATCTGTAGTTCAAGAGTTTGTGCCTTTATTTCAGAGTAGCTGTATGTTTAAGTTGTCAAAACTTAGTTAAATTAATTTCCTATGAGGGCAATCATCAAATCTTATCCAAAAAGCCTTGTTTTTGGTATTCTCAGACATCATTAATTTCTCAAGTTAATATGGAGCAAAGCATCCCTTAGGCGCTGTAAAAATAAAAACAAACAACTCTCCTTCCTGCCACTGAAGGCTTTCGCATATGAAGCAGTATTTTTCCTATTGCAAAAGCCATATTTGTTTTAGAGAGCCCTAATTTCACATATTTTTCCCCAAATTGCCTGAGCATGCAATTCTGAGACAGAAAAGGGTCCAAAGTCTGAGAAAAATTGGACCATTTGTTTAATATAAAAATATGGTAGTACTGTGCCGTATGTCTATGCCATCATCATCATAATAATAGTAATGTTCATCCCACTAATTTAAAAAAATTGAACCTCAATATTAGTGTATTGATAAATCACTTCGTGTTGCTGAATCATTCCTACATGCAATGCAACAGTAACTCAAACTATAGTTGTGGCTGGAGGTAGAAAGACCCTGGCTGGAGAAGAGGTGATTAGCCTGGTCGCAGGTCATCACAAGCACAGAAGGACACCAGTATGGAGGGTCATGGGGGTCCTGAGTACCCATGGCTGGTAGGAGTCCCTTAACTGGCGCATCATCTATGGGCAGTGAAGTCCAGGGGAAAATCCAAATCCAGAGGTTGGGATAAGAAGCTGGAGGATACTCAGGAAACTCGAGACAATGAACAGGTAGCAAACCTGATAGATGTTTTGATATTTTTAAAATATCTACCACTGACTCTACCCCATAAAATGACACCAACATTTCTTTGAGATGCAAATAACATTCAAGTATTTGCAGGGTGCTGAGTCAAAAAGTTTGAAGGGGAGAGAGAGCACAAAAATGATGTTGGAGGACTATGGGTGTTCTGTGATGGGAGAGTGGGGTGAGTGTACTTGAGGGGAGAAAACCTGCCCTGTCAGAGTATGTAAAAGGATATAAAACAAACAGTACTTCATTAAAATAAACAAATGAATGAACGAATGAATAGGAAGTTCCTTTATATAAAAAGTTTCCGTATTATTAGTTTAAATTGCAGAAATACAGTCTTCTCATAAAATACTGAAATGCAGCTTCTAAAACTCAACAGATTTTTCTGATAAGTAGTAGGAAGGAATTACTCTCAATTACAAACATCCCATTCCCTCAAACTACATTCAGATGTGTTAACAAAAGTTCTTATCTTTTTACTTTCCAATCATCAACAATTTGGCCTTTTTAACCACCTTCATCCTAATTCAGTAGAATACACAGAGAATCCAAGATGCAGATTCCAGGGGACAGCTGTGATTCATGCATTTTGTCATTGGGGGAAGCAAAACTCCCAGATCCTGGCCCCACTTACCCCAGGAATTTGATGCTTCTTTCTGCTTCCTCCTCTGTGCCCTCACTCCCAGTCCATGTTGGATGTTGTACTGGGCCAAAGCCTCAGGAAGTGGAGAACTAAAACTGATGTTTTTCATTATTTATGAATGTGTCCTCAAGGCATCTGTTTCTCACCAATGGTCAGTTTCTTGGAGCAGAGAAAATAATACTTTGTCATATTAATAGCTGTCCTACGATAATTTTCCTTCTTTACTCATATCTCTTCTACACAGAAAGGCAAGCTGCACTTTCCTCTCAGTGTTACCGGAATCACCCTCTACTTCCTCCTCTTCCTTCTTGATTCCCCTCCCCCGATAAGCTCTCATGTAATGAGAGATAATACGAACCTCATCCATATGTCACACAGATACACAGACCTATACATATCCCATGCATATGCATATGCATATGTATTTATACATAATGTTTATGTCTTATATGATCGAGAAAAGATATCAAACATCTACGGTAAACCTTATGGAAGAGGCAAGATCACCTATAATATTCAAGATAAAAAAATAACAGAGTCTTAAATATCAGAACAGAAAGGACCTAACAGATACTTTGATGGTCATGTTACTATTGACAGTTTGGAAAGTGAAGAGAATTATCTGTTTCATTGGTTATTTGTTAGAACTTTTAGTAAAGTGGTCTTTTATAAAGTACATGACAATGTAAGTAATGTCAGAAAGCAAATAAATGACAATACAGTTCACAATAGCAATTAAATATCAATAATTCTAGTAAGAATGTGCTAGGTCTCTCATTTCTCCCTCCAGTCTCACTTCTCTGAAATACAATAAGATGCTGAAGAAGAAATAAAACAAGTCAAAAGAAGCCCAAAGCCAAAGAGCACTTTGTTGATCAAATAACCCCTTTCTGCAGGGGTATGACAATGACACTGAAAGTGAATATCAAGTTTTCTCTCATTTGGAGATGAGATGATGATTTAATATAAAATATGAAAAAAAAAATGCATGATTAGGCACATTGTGGCAGTACCTGGGTTTTCAGCCAGAGCAACTGGGAATTAAAGAGACGTGGAGAACAAAACAAAGCTGTTTGGCATTTTACTTATGGATGGCGCCAATTTAAGTTACATACTGGTTTTATCAATGCATGAGTCTGTAGCTCCCAAGAACTATCTTCATCAAGTCACTAAATAATTTGCATCGGACCTATTTTATGTGAGAAACTTATCTAATAACAGATCTTGCTTTGTTACCTCTGAGGAAAATGGAGACACCATTCTTAACAAATGTAAAGTTCTAATAAAAATGGACATGTATGCAATGTGCTGAAGTAGAAAAGTTCCGGTACGTTCGCCATGAAGTGCAGTTTATTTTAAATAATGAAAAGACATTTTTAATAGGAAATATAAACCTTCACATTTTTAAGACATTCACACATTTATTTATATCTTTAAAATCTCCTCCTAACACCGAGTTCACTTGCCATGAACTCTGTCAAGGCTGCTTACAAAACCCTGAAATAGAACTCACTGCTCCTCTCCCCTGCCTTCTGCTCCTTCTAAACAAAGCCTGGACCCTGCAATGCTGGAGGGGCCAGCTGTCTCTCCTTTACATTAAGATCCTGAAGGACACAACTAACACCCTCTTGGTTTGGGTGTTGTTTTTCCTGTCTGCTGGATCCCTATTAAAGCAGGTGATACCTAAGAATTCTGTTGGAATACCAACATGTGACAGGATTCGTACAGTCATGAAATTATTGGACACCTGACACCTGGCATAGGTTGTGGGCATGTGTAAGGTTGCTCACCTGAGCTACCCGCTCAAGCTACAGGATGGCGCCCACCGAGGTCGAAAGGGAAATGCCAACAGGACAAGGGCTGGCAGAGAAGCAGAGAAGCAGGACAAAAGCCACCTCCAGCGAGAGCCCCGGGGAGAAGAGCGTTCACACCCTCCTGTATGCCTACAGGCCCGCCGGCCTCCCCACCCCTGGGCCTCCGAGCCTCCTTGCCAGAGAAAGAGAGGGGGGACAGGATCGAAGCAGAGCACATGGGACCATGGTGATGGCACACGGGTGAACTGGTGTGGGAAGCCAACGGGATTACAACCAAGATGGAAGGTGGACAAAATGAAGAATGATGTAAAGAGAGGTAGGTAGATGGACGGACGGACGGACGGACATTATATATATATATAATCAATCGTGAACCTGCCCCATGCCTTGTCACCTTGTCAATGCAGGAGAATCCCTCCATTGACAAGCCAGGGATAAGCCAAGGGATTCCTCAGTTACGCTGGGTTTCCCTCACCATTTTGTAAGAAAAACGAGTAAGCCAGCTTTCCACATGCATGACTTATTTCGCAAATGAGGTTGAATAATTTATAAATATTTGCAGCAAAAAGTCAAATGGCTTAAGGAATAATGATCCACTAATATATTTAACACAACGTAAATGCTAATGTGATTAAAACAGATAATGCGCGCGCTGAAAGCGAAGCGCTCAGTCTTAGCTCCAACGGCCAGCGCAGAGGCGTAGAAACAACTCCTGCCTGGACGCCACAGAGTATGCGTAATGGAAAAAAGAGAGAGAGGGGGCTTAAAAGAAGGCATTCTAGTTCTTTTTTAGTGTAATACGGGGTATATATTTCGTTGGATACTCTGAAAAACTTACGATTGTGTTACTGATTTCATCGTAGAGGTTTCCTGGATGCGTTACCTACTTAAGCCCTAAAACTTGGGTTTCAGTGTGACCTACTTTCATCATAAAGCTCAGCATACACATATAGGGCCATCAGTCTAAGTGTATATAGGAACATGAGATGCTGATGCCTCCCCTGAAAAAGAAGCAACGGGTCAAACTGGAGTCACTGGCACCAGGTCCACAACAAGCAGCCAAGCCTGATAGCTAAGTTACTTGTGGTTTACAATGGCCAGTGAGCCCAGCCTCTCCTCCCAGCGTTACTAGATACTCTGCATGTCAACAGCCACTTTCCTGCCTCCCTTAAGGTAGGAAGGACCTGCTGGAGCAAGGTTTTTCATTTGCTAAATATCCATTTGTCCAGCCCTGTGTCTATTAAAATATGACACTTTTTACAACTTTGGGCATCTTTCTACTAGCTAAATGGAAAGTTTCCCAATGCTTCGTGAATCATTTCATCAAGCCAATTAAAGCTTCAAGTTTTATCTGGATGGAATTTGTTTCTTAACACTCCTAACGATGGGGATCACATTGTTAGCAACAGATGAGGTGTAACCAGGAACCCTGAAATGTTGAGGATGCTTGCTCTGAAAAGGACTCTGTCATCTGTACACACAGAGGCAAAGGAGGCGGACTACTAGTGTGAACAATCTCTACTAATATGTGCGTGCATAGAGAGAAGGAAAAATAGTCCTCACGATAGCTTCCCAGTCAACCCAAGTCACACAAGCCCTCACAGCCAACAGCCCACCCAAACAGGGTTGGTCCAAAGTAAGCCCCTGAGAGGTGAAACTTGCCACTGGTCTCAGGCACCTTCTGGTCAGGAACCAGGAACAAAAGGGTTACGAAGGTCCCAGAGAAAGGGGACAGAAGGAAATGTGCCATAACCCAAGACAAAGCCGAGATAACAGCAGCCACTGTCAGGAAGCCGACCAACTCTCTCCCGGTTTCTCTCACCCACGTACCACTCCCAGATACCTCTTCCAAGAGTCTCCTCATAGCTCTTTTCCGTGTGGACTCCTCTCGTCCTGAGATGCAAGTTGAAGCCAGAACACAGACAGGCCTCTCTGTCCCCACGCGCGGAGGTGCGCCTGGCCACTCTTCCCAGCCTCAGTTCCAGCAGCTCTCGGCTAAGTTAATCTAGCTCATGTCATCCTGAGGCAGGACGTCTCCCGGTTACTGAGGCCTGCAGTTCTCCCAGGCCTGTTGCTGAGGGTCTGTGGCTGGACTCTGCCACCTGCCGGAGCAGAAAGTCCCTGCTGTGCACTGCTGGCCGCGGTAGTGGCCACGGCCGCCTTGACCCCTCCCCAGACAATGAAGATGCTCATGCTGCGGTGGGTGGGGTGACAGGGTTCCTCATACAACCTGCATAAAGCCTCACCTGTCACTCACTCGGGGCTCAGCCTCTGGGACTGACCCCACCGAGCCAGCCGGTGACAGGGACATCCTCTCCCACCTCTCTGATGCCGTCTGATTTCCCTGGTTAATTGCCCTAACAGTACCGGGACTTGTGATCCAAGGTCACAGATTGTAACCCTCTCATGGAGGTGCATCAATAACCACTCGTCCTAGTTATCGACACTTCTAAAATGAATTTTCCATTCTTGGGGTTATGTTCTATATAGAATTCTCAATATTTATAGTTAAATTCACGTTGTTTTTTCTCTTTATTGCTATCAGATGTATAGCTTCCATCAAAGTGAAACAGGGTATACCTGTTTTGGTGAAAATTGAACTAAACCTAGAACAAAGAAAACCAGGATAATTCCTAATTAAGGGTGACAGGCCAACCTCGTTTAAAAAGGAAATGATTCTAAAATATTAATAATTCATTGCATATCACATAAACTTGTTAACACAGGTTAAATATTCAATGGAAAATTGAATGCAAAAGAAATTCAATATGCCAAGAAGATAGGAGGAGAAGGAAAATTAACAAATTAAAATCCCAAAATGTATTTAAATATCTAAATTTTATAAAGCTACAATTCTCACCAGGAAGAGAACTCAACATGGAGAACAGACCTGACAATTTACTATCCAATGCACTATACAGGCATAGCTGACCCCCAAAACTGACATCAGCATTTCATAGCTATGTCCAAAGAACAAAGAAACCTTGCTTCCTAACAAATTCAACTGTTAGTATACGCAGTTGTTTCGTTCACTTCGTGGACATTTATTACTAAACAAGCATTCTACAAGGGAAAAGAGCACGACTAGTGATGGTTTGGTTCTCTGCTGGTTTTAATTGGAGAAAATATTCATAAACATTTTTGCTTCAAAGTTGGTTCTCATAACTGTTGTCAAGATTTATTAAGTGTTGCAGGAAATATGGAAAAGGAAGGGATACTGCTTGTCGGTGTGATCAAAGACTTCATAGAAAAGGTCACATTTCAGAGTCTAGAAAGACAGTAAGGTTCAGTGCTTGGACGTCCGAGGTTGGGAAGGCCTGAGAAGGATCAAGAACTATTTGGAAGAAGCCTTGAAGCAGGAATGTATCCAAGGATGATAAAGAGATCTGCTTGCGCTTCCAGCAGAGTGCTTAAAGGGTTGTGATGAGAGAGAAAATTAAGTGTGATATCAAGGCTACAGCTTCAGAATGTTTGAATGCCAAACTGAGGTCTCTATCACTTTAGTAGAAAATCAAGTTTTAATTATACCGTCTTAGTCTATGTAAATATTGATAGAAAATGCGAAATCTTTTAGCAGTGAAATGAGGTGCCTGGTGGATCACTTTATCATGTATTAATACATTGTGCCTCACATTAGAAATATAAACATAATTTTTCAAGACTTATCAGGTGCTGAACATCGTAACAATAACAAAGACCTAATCAGGACATAAAATCCACAGAGCTGATAACTTCCCAGTCCTTGTAGGGGGGAAAACATGTTGAAGATATAATCTTAACCATTAATGCAAAATGTTTACAGATTTTCCAAACTATGTGAATTTTTGGATAGTAATTAATTACCATGTGTATTAAACAACTTTGAAATTAGCAGGATATTTTTTAAATATTATTCTAGCCCTTTTAAGATTATATTTTTACATTTTACTTTCAAGATATATTGGTATAGTCGTGCATATAACTTTTATAATATACATGCTAAAGTTTATGTAATCGTGTACCCAACAAGAAAATGAGAATTAAATGTACAAACATTTGCACTACCTACATTTAGACCTTTAATATTAAAATTTTATTCTGATGCAGACATACCAACAGAATAATAAATCAATTGCCTGCACAAACAATTTTTGGGACATTTCTGTTTAAAATAGATGAAACCAAAAGACAACGCAGGTATGTGATTTTCTCAGGTAAGGGAAAATACAGAACAGTGAACTAGAAGCATATATTAGTTCAATACAGTCAGTTGTAGGAAACTAACCCTGACCACTCAATTTGGTCTTCCCATCCTAACCGATTAACCGATTCCTCTAACTTTTCCTTCTACCTTTTCTTCTGTTTTTAAACCATGGTCATAATGTCACTGCTAGACCTCAAATTTCAGTATATGCATGCACAGATCCACAGAGACTTGCTCCAGAAGACGACAGCACTAGTCAGAACAGCGCCAAACTCACACAGGGCGGCTCCCTGTAGGCAGAGGAGGGCACCTGGCCAGGGCAGCTGAGTTGTGGAGACAGAGGTGGGCAGGTGCCGTGACAGGAAAGCCCACGAGCCATGGCTGAGAGCAAAGCTGAGCAAATGCATATGTGGCCATTTTACAGGCGACCACGGAAAGGACGGGGCCCGGCTTGGGAACAAAGGCTCCATCATGCCGTTGCTCTCATGGGGTAGCAGAGCTCAAGGACAACTGGGTACAAAGAAAAATAAAGCAATCAGCACCACAGCCACATGTTTGAGAGCAGTTTTGCTGCAACACAATCACCCCCATTTAAGGGGTGATTTCAGTTAATGGAGAGTGAGTCAGAGAAATGTCAGAAACGGATCTCAAGAGGCATCCTTACTTATCCTTCTGTTTAATTTACATTTACATATTTTTCTACAACCACTGAGACGCCAAACTTTTGACTTTTTGTTAACAATTAAGAAAGGAGAAAAATGAATCAAGTCGAGGAGAATCTGTCCCTAAAGACGAAAACATCGCGTGCAAATGAGAACTTCCAAAGTCATGCGTATAGAACTGTTACTATGAGGACACACACATTAAATTCTGCTCCATTTAAAGACAAGAATATCAGTACTATTAAGCTCAGTACAATTAAAACTGGAAAAATCATTCATTCGGTATTTCATTCAGGGGTCTTGCTCACAACTGCTATAAAGAAATTTTTCATTCTATTTTCAGAGAAATGGTTTTCAACTATAGAACTCGTTGCTTTAAAAATATCTGAATTACAGAAAGACTGAAGAATGTCAACTAACATTAATTTTTGTTTATCAACATGGCTAGGAAATCCAGATGGAAATTTTCTACAGAATTAGAAGTCACTGTTGAAAAGCTCAAGAGCTGAATGATGCTACGGGAACAGCTCAACTATCCTTGCAAACAATGATCACTTGGCAAAAATGGTCACAATATTTGCAAAGCACAAAGCAAGCACAAGCAACTAAGTGTATTTTTTTTTCTAATGAAGTACAAGCTAAAGCTCCTCAGAGACTAAATTATTTTCATTCATTCTTCCACAAACTTTCAAGAACATTGCATCCAACATATCATGTTAGAAGGTCAGACACCAGGGTGATAGAGGATGTTCTTCCCATGAGAATCTGGGTAAGCATAAAAAAAAATTGCCTTGACATCTGTACAAGGGTGAGAATGTAGATGCCCAGCAGGGGGTGAGGGAGACAGGGATCCCTGGCCTCAGACAGTACCCAGTGCGTCTCTCTGGTGAAGGACAAGCCGGGTAAATCACAATGACACTCAAGTCGTGACATTAGCTAGACATCTACAGGGAGCTCACCTTCCATTACCTGCACAGCAGCCGACATCCTAGGTCTACCTTGCAGGCTTCCACCTTCACAGCATCTGTGAGGTCCATTCTGAGCACTGAGTGGCAGCGACTCTGTTTGATGGAACTGAACTACCTAAAAGCTTCGAGGAGGTTCTGACATGGTGTAGCACAGGAATAGGAATGAGCAGCCAAAGAACATCTATCGTTAATATCTGCGTTCTTACAGGAGCCTGGAGCAGCAGCTTTGCTAAGGCCCAGTTCTTATCATTAGTATGTATTTAAAACTGACTTATTTAATTAGTTATAGTAAAATCAACAGAATTCATTTGCTTAATCTTAAGGCATTGAGGATGATTTTTACTGTGTCAATTTTGCTAAGCTGAAACATTTTCCCAGATTCCCAAGATTTAATTTCTATATTTATGTTAGTCAAGCATAATTTAAAAATGAACTTCAAGTGCATTTAAACACTGTTTTCTGATACCTTTTTCTATATTGGTAAATTGTACATTCAAGACAAGATGTGACTTAAAATAACACATTTGTATTTCTTCCCCTGATCAAGGACCAAGAATTTCTTCTGTGTAGTATATTTTTCTTCTAATAATGGCAGTTACTGCTCAATAAAATTTTGGTCATGACTATCCCAAATTATTCAAAACTATCTATTATGGTTTTGATCTGTTTCCCCTCCTTGGTTACCTCCTCTTCAGTGCTCTGTTCCTTTTAATGTACCAGACTTTCCATAATCCAAAAGGAAATTCACAGAAAGATGTTTCAAGTCCAGACTAGTTATTATTCAGCCAATGAAGGTAACACCGAGGCCTTAGATCTGAGGTGACTGTATGAACTTTGTCAAGCTATAAGAATATCAACAAAAGTAACATATTTTAAAATAAATATACTATTCAGAAGCACACCCATGTTGTATGTATACTCAGTTAATCTTCTCTGGTATAGAATATGTAGAAGCTGTGTTATTGATCTCAGTTGAAACATCAGGAGATGAAATGTCAAGGAAATTTTTTAATATCTCTAATTCATATAACCTTAAGTGGCAGAGAAAATATTTGAACACAGATCTGTCTATTGTCTAGACTCTTTTCTTTACAGCACTGTCTCTGCCTCTCTTCACAACTCACCTATTTTTAATTTCTTTAAAAACAACGTTACAAAATGAGAAACACAGCATCTTCTCTTCATTTGCGCATCTCTGCATAGAACTCATTTACATAATCCTTCTGAATCTTATAAAAGGGCATACAAGGGCTACCATGAAATGTTTCATATGCCAATATGAAACATTTAATATGATTTAAAAGCTGTGGCTGTCGCTAGAGTAAAATGTCTTATTTATTTATTTTTTACAAAATGTTTTAGTCATCATAAAACAAACGTCTAAGACAGGAAAAAGCACAGGGAGATATATTTGATACCGAATCTTGACTTTTATAATGGGATCCCGATAGAGTAAAAGGGCCCTGTCAACGCTTCCTCAACCCAGCCAATCTGGAAACATGATAGGAACCATCTCTCTTATGACATGATGGAGCATCACTTGTCAAACATGTAAAGAGAAATAAAAAGAAAGCGAGAGAGAAATGTGTGCTGGCTGCATCCCAGCTTAAAGCTGGCTTGCTTGATCGTGATTAGCCTCCCTTCTATAATCGCAGCCTGCTCACCCACTGCTCCGCCAGCAACAACCTTGTGTTTACCAGAGGTTGTGATGGCTGGAGAGAGCGCTTACTTGCCTCCTTTATTCATTTCCGAAGTATGAAGTGTGGACTCAGCAATGGAAAGTGTAAGCTCGTAATGCATCTATGAGCCTGTTTTCCCAAAGTGATATTGCTGTGACAAAAACTGATGGTAATTTTGATATTTTAGATTTAAATGCATAGAATATAAGAACAAACATGGGAGATAAGAAGCTGGAATTTACAGGTAATTTCATCAGTAAAGATATAAAGATCAAGCAGGAATACTTATCACAGCTAAGCATCCCAAACAGACAAGAACATGGACCAAGAAGATGTGGTCTATATATGCAACGGAATATAAGTAATATATGATATGTATATAACATATATATTACATATAATATATGATATGTTATATATAAATAATATATTATATAACATATATTATATATAATATTGTTATATATAAATAATATATTATATAACATATATTATATATAATATATCATATATTATATGTAATATATGATATATTATATATAAATAATATATTTATATAGATAATATTATATGTATAATTTTAGCAACAAATGGAGCTGGAAGGAATTATGCCAAGTGACACAAGCTAGGAGAGAGATAGATACAAGGTGGCATCACTCACAGATAGAGTATAGGCAAAAAACAAACTTGAATATCAACACTGAAAGCTGAAAGCTGACCAGAGATCTGTGGCTTTCACGGGGGGACAGGGAGGGGAGGGAAAAAGAAGCAAGGGGAGAAGACAGTGGATTATCATGGAGGATGATGGGAGCTCAGAGGTGTGACACTACGGTGTCGACCCCGACGGTCGGAAAATCCTGTGCTGTCTGCACACTAGCGAGGATGTGTCCAAGTAGGCTGACCAGAAAGAGAGCTGAGGACAAAATACAAAAGCAGTGCTCCGCATAGGAGCGGAAGCTTCCCGCATTGTCTTTCTCCTTTCACTTAGCATAAACCCCTTCACCTGCATCTGTGTCCTTACAAGAGTTCACCTCTTTCAGCTGAGTAGTTTTCCCTCACACAGTCCCCCCATCTTCCTTTCTACTCTTACGTCCTTGGCACTTAGGATGTTTCCATACTACAGCAGCGTCAACAACACTGCACTGAATGTAGCAGCAAGTGCATCATTTCAAGTTATCTCTTTGTGTCTGTCGGCGTATTCCTGGGAGCGGCGCTGTTGGATCAGATGGTCGACCCCTTTTGGTTATTTTGAGAAAGTGCCAAACTGTTTTCCATAAGGACTGGGCAGTTTGTTTCCACCAACAGTGCACAGAGTTCCGTTCTCCCCATGCCCTCCCCAAGGCTTGCTGATTTCTTGTTGTTAATACTGGCCATTCTAAAACGTGTGAGGTAGTGTATTGTGCTTTGCTTTGCATTTCCCTGATGATGCACATTTATTTCATAAGCCTGTTGTCCATCTGTATTCGTCGGTGAAGTGAAACAGCAAGAAAGAGAACTAAGGAAGACACAGAACTAAATCCAGACAAATTCTAGAACTGTCACTGAAGAATGAAGGCTACAAGCAGGGCAGGTGAGGGAGGGGCTGGCATCAAGGGTAGAGGAGGGAGGATGATTGTCGTTGGCTCTGGTGGACCTCTGAGGAGGGCTGAAGTTATGCCCCTAGATCAAATTGAGTGTTGTAAGTCATCCCAGCCATAAAAAAAATTACTACAAGCAAAGATAAAATTGCTAATAAAGTAGCATTTCAAAACAATACAAAAGCAAGTATAAGAGCTCAAACATCGTCTGCTATTTTATAGGTGCACTGATTACAGAATCCAGACGATATTGAGAAAATAATCTTTTCCTTCAGTGAATGAGCTTATATAAACTTAAATAACTTTTTAAAATAGAGCTTTTTCAGTGTATTTTTTACCACCAAAGATGGTTTTGAGAATAAACTAGAGATTGTTCGAATACATTTTGAATAGTTCAGTCTTTTGAATTGTGTGAAATTTACTGTAATCTGATAATCAGCACAGATATTTGACGGCCATTCATTTAAAATATGCAGATAGAAATGACATTGCCATTCCTATTAGCGTGAGGACCCGCTACTGCAATTTGAAGATCTTTTTACTGTGTAGACAGTTTCTAGTTAAAAGCATTAAACTTAAGCAAACTGAAAATTTAATTACATACTAAATATTGATCAGTAAGACAAAATTTAAGATTACAGCTGAATTTCAAAGTAAACTACTTTGAAAAAAATTTAAATGAAGGCAGCTGGATAATTCATAAATTGTTTCAAATTATACCAATTCAACATGAAAGTGCATGGGGAGATAGCATTCTCTTCAAGCTTAAGTTATCCAAAATAAAAAAAAAAATTTCTATTTCAATTAAGTGAATAAAATATGAAGAATTTAAAAGCAGCAACTTAGGATTCTAAATTTGGCGGTTGCCTCTTGTCAGATAATGTCTCCTACAGTTAACCAATTAAGTACCTTGTTGTGTTGTGTATCTAAAAGCTATTGCTCTCCAGGGACCTTCGCCGTGGCCTGTGGGTTAAGTCTCAGAGCCAGCACTGAGAAGGTCCATCCCCATGGCCTGGGCACCACCCCCGTGACCCACATGGCACAACAGACCTCTCACCTGGTGCTGCCCCCCTTAGCAGTGGATTTCAGTCAGTCTGCCCCTTCTGCCCCCCACTCTGTCCCTGGGGAGTCCTCTCATCCCCTCCAGACCTCCTATCTCTGGCCTGCACCCCACTTCTTCTATCCAACAGTAAACAAGTAATATCTTTAAAAGTCATTGCCTTCCACAGTCCATAGCTATAATGAAAAAAAAAAAAAAAAACAGAAACTCAGGGGTCCGTGTGTTACAACAGTTCAGAATGGTAGGATCATTGAGAATGTTTTCTTTTAGAATTAAATCTGACTGCATTCTTTGAGACCCAAGCCCAGGAATGTAAGCAGATGTTATGGAGAAATAGGATCAGTAGCTGGAAATGCTACTTAATACAACAACTTTTCCACACTTTTTGAGGAAATGCGAATCAATAGTTTATTAAAAAAGAAAAATCTCACCAAGCATTGTGCTGACATTCATGCTGCAACAGTTTTACTTTACTGGTGGGAGATGGAATTTTCCCAACAGAGTTAAAAGGATTAAGTTGCTTCTGCATACTCTGGTATAATTATTATTATTGTTATTGTTATTGTTATAGCTTTCTTCCCTACTTGAAAAATCCTACACCTTATCTTGTCATACCAATTTTTAAAGCAACTGCATTTATTCACATAGTGTTATGAAGAAAATCTCACTTATCAGATCACTAACTGCATAAATATTTGATAATATCACCACCCAATGACAACATCATAAACATTTTTGAGGATTCATGTTCTGAGTTTCATCAGACACTATTTTTCAGATAGTAGAAACCCACATTTATACATGATCAAATATATAAACATTTGATATCTAATAAAATATATGACTCTACATATTATAAAGCCCTAACTCTATGTTGCAGTCAAATGTAGAAGCTCAGTAAAGTGCTTTAACTTCATGCTCTATTCCTCAAAATAAATTTAATAGGCGGCAGTAACAGCTGCTGGCATCCCTTGTGCTGCACGGCTAAGTTTGTGGCCTTTGGGGCGCGCAGCTCAGAGGCAGAGCGTTTGACTGCAGTGCTGACTTTTATCCTCTTGCTTCATGTAGGATATGGACAGGGCTGTGACCTGCAGTGCTGGCCAAGTATTGCAATATGGCATGCCCCAAGGAGACACAGCACTTCAAACAGTGCAACTAAAAGTCTAAAAAGCATGATCACCAGAATGCTTCTCATTTATCTGGGCACCTGTATCACTTGATAACTCAGGTGGTAAGAGACATCTAAATTTTTACCGAGATTATTGGGGCAGTTGTTCATGGAAAGTTGAAGACAAGGCTACCTGTTACAGTCGGAGGGCTGAGGAAGCGAATGAGGCACCTTGAGGGAGTGCCCAGCAAGGAAATTTACTCTTCCAGAAAACTCCAAGGTGGATTCAATATCAGAGCAACGACTTACTGCAAAATGCATAAGTGAGGCAGGGTGCGGCAGACATGACAAGGGGCGGAAAACCCATACAGGAAAGCACTTAGAGTTCTTGACCCCCTGGTCATCCTGCTCGAGAAGGATCTAGCCAGGAAATAGTCCAGATCAGGAGCGTTAAAGATTCGCCTGGTCATCACCACGCTGCCTTGCCCTGCAGAAACTGGCCGGCCAGAGTCTGTTGTAGGGGGCTCAGCACCAGCCTGAATGGGCACTGCCCCGTCCCTCTGCCACGCCTGTGACTGCGTTGCAGACAGTGAGTGCAGTAAGGCCTGCGAGTTATTCCCACAGAAACCCTTTCATGCAGCTGCCCAGGGTGTCTTTCCCGCCCTTACCTGGGGCGTTCTCTGAGCACTGATGTACAGAATGAAGCTGGGACCCCAGGTGCGATGGAGAGCTGAACCTCTTTCATTCTCTCACCACAGATGGGATTTTGTGTAAGCAAAACGTCAACTCCTATTGTATAAATCCACTTGATTTTGTGGTTGATTTTTTTATACTAGTCAGCCCAACCTGACTGATTGAGAAATATCCCTCTCAGTGGTTACAACTGACTTAAAGAGTTCACAGACACCATGGCCCTTGCTCCCTGCACTCCTGGGCTAGGTTCTGAGAGACTGGAACTTCCATAGCACAGACCTCTCACTGGCTTCTAGAATGCTCAAAGGCAAAAAGAGTGAAACAGCCAGACACGACTACTGTCAACTATCAGCCTCAACAATACATTTGTTCCAGTAATACTACAAGGAAGAGACTAACTTCAGCATAAAACACTGGCTTGTGCGGGAAGTTTCCACAGCAGGCAATCTGCTAAAAAAACACGTTAAACACAGTGAACATAAAGAACACTGAGAGGGCCTGAGATGAAAAGGGGGGCGAGAGCAAGGGACCAGGGCACGGTGCGGAGCGGGAGCCAGGGGAGGGCCCGAGCCGTGGGAGGAGAGCTGGGCGCCATCTGTTGTAAATAGATTGTAGGTCAACCGTCTTTAGAACAGTTTTACCTTCTCCTTGCTGAAGTCGCACTATAGCATCTGAGTGTCTGTGACAAGACTCTCAGCTCTGATTGTTTTTTAAGATTTATTTGTGCACACAGAGCTGGGGTGCAGGTCAGAGGTGCAGGGGCGGTGAGAGATTTCACCAGAGACAGAGTGGGGAGCAGGACAGGCAGATGGACAAAGACCACTGCTGAGGGGACGGGTCAGGAGAGGTCTGCTGTGCCCTGGGGGTCACCTCCGGGGCGGGGGGTGGAAATCATGCTGAAGTGGCTTCGGAGAGCTCTGCAGTGTAGAGCTTTGACGTGTTGTGCCACCAGGGAGGCCCTCATCTGTGATATTTTTAATGTTATTTTCTCTACCTAAAGTGCCCTCATCCTTTTCTGTCCGCGGAGGTCTTATTTATTATTTACATCCCACCACCACTATCTAATACATCGTTGACCTTCCTATTAAACTGAGGAAGTGGCTTAAGAAACAATAAAGTGAGGCATTCTAAGAGTGCCCCGCCATTATTACTTCAATAAGCATTTATTGAGCCCTCAGGGTCATGTCCTGGAGAGGGAGACAGACGGCGCAGAGATGCTGTGTCTTACAGTCCCGTCCTACGTCCGGTGAAGCACCACATCCCACGTATGCAGACTGCGGCGCCCTGCACATGCCCTGCCCCGCCACTGGCTCAAAGCCCTTGCACACTCAGCCTTCCTTGTGCATGTTTCCACCTCGTGCCTGTCCCTCAGGAAACAAGCTGAAGTGGGGATTTACACCAGGAGTTTGGTTGGGAGTACTCAGGACCCGTGAAGGAGCGAAGGCGCAGGGTTGGCAGAGGAAGACAGTCAACAGTGTGGCAGTGGTAACAGCGGCCTCCGCTGGTCCTTCGGAGGCCTCTAGAGAGCAGATGCCCTCAGCACTGGCCTCTGTCCTGGGCCTCTGAACCCATCCCCTTCTGACCAGATGTTGGTTTTGAGTTGCACCCAGGGGAGAAAAGCTGCGCCTTCCTTCCCTGAGGGCCGTGCCTGGGAGACAGAACCCGCCTCCTGCCAGCAGCCAGCCCCGCTGCAGCCGCGGAGTGAGTGGGAACCAGGTAGCACAGCGGAGTCCACCACAGCCCGTTCGCTCTGTCCAGGGCATGACGCTGCACACACGACACGTGTTTATGGATGTAAAAATGTTGGGATTCTACTCAAACGTGCCCTTTGTACTTGTGAAACCACAGGAGTGGTATTCTTCAGGAGTTTTCAGTCACTTGTGCCATGATATATGTATTGCAAGTTCCATTTATTGATCCCCCCAGTGGGAAAACTGATCAGGATCTGTGGGATCGAGCCATGTTCTGTGACAAGCAGCCATGGGCACTGTCTCCAACTGCTCTATACAGCCATGCGGACCTCAGCATAGATTTTCTTTCTGTGCACAATCCTAGATGGGAACACTCAGCAGCCCGGCACACTGGCTAGGGAAGGGAAATCTCGTCTTGAGAACTACATGGTGTAAGACTAGACTCCTACTGACAGATGTTGTGATAGACACTTTGACTACTGGAAAACTATGGCTTCTAGATGAAAGAAAAGAAAATTGTGGTTATCATCTTTAAAGATTAAACTAAAGTAAGTGACCTGGCGCTAATTTCTGCAAAGCAGTATTTCTTTCCAGAGAATTGAAATGCAACACATGTCCAGCATCACTTATCCAAAGAGCTCCATCGGCTTTAAGGGCCTTTTATGTTTTCAAGTCAGCAGAACAGTCTGAGAAACTATTTGTGATACCTGCTCTGAAATGTAATGGAAGCACAGATAACATTTAAGCAAATTCATTTTTATAATCCATAGATAAAACCCAAAAGAAATCCATGGGAAGACTCAATGTGACTTAATACATTCTGAAATGATTTCTGAAATCTATTCATTCAAAGTATATTAAAATAATCAAGTTACATTTTAGAGGACATCCATCATTTAGGAAAATGCAGTGAGAGAATATAAGAGGTTCCTGTATTTACTGTCAACAACGACTATCTCAATAATTTACAGAATAATTAAAACTGCTTCTTAATAAATATTTAACATTTACCATACCAAACAAAAAGTGGAATAGAGGTAAGTGCAATACAAATTTAACAAGCAAAATGAAATAGGTATTTGTCACTTTTTTTCTTGACATGTTAAAAACAGTGTTATACACCATGAATCTTGGCGGGAAGTCCAACATCAGTAGGAAACAGAAAAGTCATAACATTGTATTTTATTAGGGCAACAAGGCTCAGAGTTATATATTCTGCTCTAAAGGACTGATTACTGTAGACTACTGTGCATATGGTGGCATCTGTCAAAAAAAAAAAAAAAGGATGCCTAAATGGTCATAAAAAATGGGAAGCCGGGCAAAATCCCAAATACAAAATCTGGGCTATTTGATATTAGTTCAACTGCTACAATTGGTTCCTTTCTTTGCCTTTGGAAACTGGAGGTTTGGATTTTCTGGTAAAAAAACTGTCTTTGCAAGACCAATGCTATAAGATGAAATATGTAAACAAGAATGTTTATGTGTTTGTTTATTGGTCATAGTTGCATTTCTTGATGTGGACTTCATTGCACTCTTTAAAAACTAATTGTGAGACAGGAAATTATGTGTAGACAGGCAGAGTTTATTCTCTTTAATAACATGCAGCATTTAGCAGGTAGACTACAGAGTAAACAGGCAGTAAGTTGATTTCTCACTGGGACTCTCCCGAGTGTTAGTCACAAGAGGACTGTTCTCTGTGGGAAGAGTTCTCCTGCTGCTGTACTGCTGGGGAAGGGGAGCTAAGAGTGCCAGATAGCCTTTCTGTCAATATTTAGAGTTCCATGTCATGTTTACATTCCTGAACCTTGACTCTCTTTTCTGAACTTGGTAAGTCTTGTCTACAGTTTCTCAGATTTTAATTCCTCAGAGAAGAAACCGAGTCTCCAACTGAAGTGTAAGTAAATGGATTACAACTGTTGATTCTAAGAGGGTTCAGAGGGGATAAGGAGAGCCTAATTGCTTCCTCTAGAGAGGTCTAAACAGTGCTTGCACTCTCAAATGAACGCAGGCCTGCCTCCGAGGTGCCTGGGAACCTGCAGGGCTCAGTTTTCAAGCGTTGACCTCACTGGCATGCCTCCACTTGTGGTTTCAGCATTCTTCTTAAACGGCATCTGGTTGAGGGTTTGCACTGTGTTACCTTGTTCCCTTGTTAAAAGATGATTGTGGGTTTTGAAATATGTAAGTCTGAGGCTATGAGGAGTCAGCCTAAAAGTGAAACCCAATTCAAGAGCCGAGAGACATTAGTTCTTCTGCAGTTCTACTGTCGGGAGATATGGCGCCATCATGTAATTCTATTCTTGGCTTTGTCATAAAATCAGCATTGTTTAATATTAGATATTATTCAATATCAGATATTATTTAATATTTAATATCTGTCAGGATGTTTTAAAAATCAGATGAAATATTAAAGGACACAGAGCTCAATACCTCCATTTTACAGAAAGGAAATTTAAGTTTGGACTCTGAAATATTAGCACAAATCAGTCTGTTTCCACAGGTATCGCCTCATCCTTGAGTTGTATAGTCAAACAGAAGAGATCAGGTGTCGCCTTTGCTGCTACTGTCTGAGCTTCGGAGCTGACATCTGTTGAGTGTATTCTTTTCACGAATAGCCTGTTTATCTTACAAATTTAGCTTTCCTGCTTATTAGAAAGAAATTCAACTCAAATCTCTAACTAATGGGGCTATCTTAATCCTACTTCACCTCAAATATTCAAATTAAACTAAATACATTTATTTAGCAAAGTTAAATGTTTGTCACCAACATAATCATAATTTGGATGCAAAATAATGTGAGTGAAATGCATTTTAATGAAAAACTAGTTATGACTCTAGTTTAATTCTAGGATTGAAGAAAGTATACTCTTTTCCCATCTGTGTCATTAAGTAAATAGCTTTTTGGTTCATAGAAAACAATTTAATCTCTGTTGTTTTCTTTTTCATTAAATTTCTAAACTGCACAGAATCTGGTCCTTTCTCACTTAGGCACTTTTTTTTTTTTTTCTTGCTAGAAGTTTTTACAACAAAGAACTTTCCTATAAGTCGCTGTTGGGGAAGCTTGAATCTCGCCTTGTCTTCTCCCAGGTCAGGCAGCCCCATCTGTGCCAAAGCAAACTACTGATTCTTTTGTTTACTGAAGCAACGCTGGTCCACATCACTGCTTGCGCCTGCAATGCCAGGCTCTCCTGCCTCAGCGTGGCGTCCACACCATGCACCCGAGCCCACCACCATTGCTCATTGGGCTCCCTCCCCACGGGTCCTCTGCATGTCCCACTTGCCTCCCTCTGGTCTCCTCGGTTCTGCATCATCTTTGTTTGACTTCGGGGGGTTGATTATACTGGGTGAAGGAAACAGTGGATGAATGAATGACACCCTTAACCCCCGTCTCCTAAAAACAGAACTTCTCTGATGCTCCTTCCCTCTGTTCCCACTGAAAGCAAGAAATATGTCTCAGGAAACGTGCCCGGCCCCACAGAAACGGAGAAACACGCAACCGTCAGATTCAGGCAGAGGAAGCTAGTAAACAAACTGCACATCTCACTAAATTGTTTACACGAAACCTTCCTAGAACCTTTTTCTCTGTTATTCACAGATCAGTTGTTTGTCTAAAATCTAGAAAACCAGGCTGCTTGGGTCACTCACGAGGTTCCGCGTGTTGTGTGGACCTCGCTGTGCACTGCTACATCTGTCTCTTTTTCCCTTGTTCATCTCTCTTTTTGTCCATTTATTTTGGGGTCAACCAAAGGAATCAGGAGGTAAGAGGGATAGCTACTGAAAATGTCCCCTCCCCCTTCTAGAAACAAAAGGGGTTTTGCGCAAACGACACGTCCCAGCACTATGTTGTCACAGCTTCTCTTGCAGTTTTTATTTAGTTTTAGGGATTTTTACATCATTTTAACGTTTGTAAACTTTATCAGAGCTCTTCTTTGTAGTTAATGCTAAAAATACACCTCAAAAATTTCAGTGTAGTACAGAATTGCAATTTTCAAGCAAGTGACCAGGTATCGCCCCATTTGAAAAGAGCAATAGAGCAACATGCAAACCCTGACTTCCTACTGGTTCTCCTAGGTGCACACAGAATGCTCTCTGCAGAGTTTTATTGGAAGTGTCATGATACGGAATTCAAGGGGAATACTATATGCATTAAAGTCAAGACTAAAATGTGATTTTTCAATCTATTAGGGCAGCAGTGATATTTGAAAGTCAACTCTTTAATTCAGAGTCCATCATGAATCCAAATAATTACAAGGTAACATTTCAAAGTACAACTCTTCTTGAAGAATAATATGACATAAATATACACTGACCCCAAACCAGAGGACCCCAGACAGGTGACGGTCACAGCACTGGAGAAAAAAGAAGCTTGACATTCTGATTCTTATCAAAGTTTCTGCTTGACGAAACTAAGAACAATGAGTTAATGTCAGTCATGTCCTTGACTACAGAACATCATTGAGATGGATGCTGATTAGGGAATTCAAAAGGGCAGGGTCCCTAGAGAGAGGAACCCCCCAGTATCCTGGTTATGTAGTCTGACTGGATCAGTGAGAGCGGAGCCTCTCAAAGTTATGTCCACGGAGTTTTATAGCTGCCCAGAGTCTCTCGAGCTAGCCTAGTTCAACACTTTATTTTTAATTAAAGAAATACGTTCAGGGTGGTTTGTTAAAAAAATTAACAATGGATACTTCTATTACTTGAGCATTTCCCACTCACTCCTCTAGCTGAATCCACAGCCCCTGTCCTTGTACAAACCTGTTTTCCAGAAGGTCTCAAACACAGGGTATCATCAATGTCTTGACTGCAGGTCAGTATTTGGCATGACCAGTGAATTTCTTCATCAAACCGTCTTCATGTTTGACGTTTCTTCAAGCTCTCTTCCTACTCCGCTCTCCTGAATAGACTTCTCTTCCATGAACATCCTTCTTCAGCCCTTGTATCTTTTTCTAAATTTCATTATTCATCTTTCAATTTTCTTCCTCTCTGCCAAAGTCAACTTACTAGCAGCTGGTAGATCCACACCACAATCCACAGCTGCATCCCTGAGACGTCACTTTCACAATGAACAGGGCATACCTTGCATCTCAGTTTTGGAAAACTGATCGCCACTTAATCCTGACAGATCCAATGCTTCTCTCACTGACTTAACTTGAGCAAGCACCAACTTCCCTTCCGTCCAAAAACCTTGTCATCTGCCCTTACTCTATCAATTACCTGCTCTCGTTCTTATTAGCTAGTCGGTCCATAAAACATGCCAGTGGCTGCTCTCTAATCCATGAACCCCGTCTTTTCCTTTCTTCTGTTGCCACTGCAGAGCTATCGACCCTACACTTATTTTTCAGTCTCCACCAAAGTTTGTTTTAGTCTTCCTCAACAAATCACACAAGTCCACCATTCTATTCTTCACATTTCAACAGTAAGTATGATTACAGAGCTCTCAAAACCATCTTAAGATCCATATTACTTCCCCAAAACCTTAAACATAACAATCTTTTATCGTGGGGTCTAAGGAACTTGATGATATAATGTCATCCCTAAACTAATAATAAAAACTAGAGATCTCATGCCTCACCTGACTGTTGCCCAATGGTGTTAAAATTTGTTTCCTGTGCCCTGAAGGGGTTAAACTAGATTTCCTCAGGCTTTTGTACTTTTTGCTCAGGAATGTCTTCTTTCACTTGATAACATTTTCTAACTCCCTAGATTTCATATTCATATTCACCATTGGGGAAAACTTGATATCCAAAATCTGAAGTAAGATCGCGTCATACATTCTTAAAGAATGTTTCAAATTGTTGAATTATATTGTCTCTCTTGACCACTGTCCCATGTTAGAGTATCAATTTCTATTTCTACTTTCCCCCAAGTTGGGTTATTTCAAATGTCTGTATCTACTGGAGAAGCTTCTAAAACAAGATTCTAATATAAATTTTCATTTGTTTTTAACAGAATTTGAGACAGAAGAAATTAAAGCAAAGCTATTAAAGTAAGTGTTTTGAAGGTTATTTTAAAATAGTTTGAGAAAAGTAAAACAAACTTAATGAATTACTGTTTTTGAGTAAAAAAAGTGGAGGGAAAGGCTCCTTCTGCAGTACAGTGAGCATGGTTGTGATGCGTCAGATCTTTTCTCTTGCTACTATTCCCCTTAGAAATGAAAGTGCTTCCCTCTTTAGGTGCTGTGCTGACCTTCGCACTGCCCAAAGTTAATGTGACTTCTAGCTCATTTAGTTAAAGAGCCTCCAACCGGCTTTGGAGGGAAAATGACATTGATGCATTTGCTGTGTCAGTTTAATTAAAGCAATGGTAGAGATGTGTGACTGGGAAAACAATCTACCAAGATGTGATCATTCACATAGTGCCACAAGTCACTGTAAATTACCACACGATTCCAAATCTCCTACACCAAAATAATCTTTTTAAAGCTGAAGACCTCTCCAATGCTCAAACTTAATTCATTCCAATTTCTCTGCTGCTTCAATGCTAGCTCCTTGAAGCAATCATGAGAGTTTGTTTCCAGAAGTGCTAATTCCATGCATTCTGGGGGCGCCCCTGAGCCCCAGATTTCTGTCTTCAGGTGGGTGAAGGGCATCTCCCTTCCTCCTCAGCCGCACTTTCTTGCACTATCCCTCCCTTGTTCATTTCCTCCACTAATCTCTTCTCTGTCCGTGATTTATCTTTTTTTCTCCAATTAACCTCCCGGTAAACTATATATCTCTCATGATTTCACTTCACAGCCACTCTGCTTAGCTTGCTGGCAGATACGCTGCTTTTTGCCAACTGCTATGGCCCTCACCTCCTCTCACCCTCCCCCACCTTTTAAAAGGAACACAGCCCACATAAGTGCTTGGTCAGCCGTTAAACCAGGACAGCAGTGTTTGAGTGGCCACAAATGAAGGGACTGACCAGCGCACCCCTGTCTGCCGTCTGAGGGCCTGGGGATCACAGTTTTCATGCCATTTTCCTGGGGATGTGTGTGGTAGCACTGACAGTTCACTTTTACATGACAGAAATAAATTAATGATGCCTAAGCTGCATGGTAAGTGTGATTGTACGATTGTATCCTCCTCAATGACCCTCCTTGAATCACCTATAAAAATAAACTAAACCATTAGCAAGCCAGTATGGCAATTCTTTGCAATATAAACTTCTAACATACACATTTTCTGTCACCATTGCAGTAATCTTAGAACACAATTGTCAAGACTATTTGAATGCATATCTGTAATTTGCTGTGTCCCTATCTTAAAGTTTGAAAAACTGGATTGTAAATATGCCCCCATGACAGGCATCACTTCTGAAATCATTTCGGAAGTTACTGCTTAACTAAACTGATAAGAGAGAACACGACCCCTACGATTATGTCATAGGATTGTGACAAGTGCTTTACAGACAACACTGCTGTGCTCAGGGCAATGTTGCTCTTGAACAGTCACCAAATGTACGGCCCAGCCATTCCACTACTGAGTATTTGCTCAATATCCTGTGTGCTGCTTTTTTTTAAAGATTTATGTATTTATTCCTACAGAGCTGGGGACAAGCTCTCCATGCACCGCCCCACTCCCCACCCCCCCGCCAGGTCTCCTCTCTCCTCTCCAGGTGCTCTAGCTTCTCTTCCTGCACAACTGAACCCCTGAGGTGCAGCAAGGAGCATGGGCCCCCTCCCCATTTTATGAGACTCACACTGTTACATACTAAGATTAAAAATGTGAAAGTGACTCAAGCATAGCAAGTGAATGAGAGAGAAAGTAACACTCAAGCAAATGGGTGACTCGCTAGCTAGTAGAAAGCCTCGTGCTCTTTAACCTGTCTCTCAAGCATTTCAATGTGACAAGGGCGTGATGCCAGAGTGCTTCGTGACTGCCTAAGGGGGAGTGGACCCCTCCAAACCACGACGCTCCATCGGGAAGCACTGGAGAAAGGTAAACTTGACCAAGTGAGTAAACAACAACATTTCAAAACTCAAGCTCAAAAATGCAAAATTTAATAAGAAAATATAAAAGTGACAAGAATTGAAACTTTCCAGCAAAAGTTACAAGATTCAATGTCGTTCTTCTTGTGGAGAGCAGTGATCATTGTGCTCTACCACAATCGCTCATGGGAGTCAAAATCAACCCTAATGGAGGAAATTTGGTTAACAGGTTTTAAATAATATGTGTAGCTGTATTTCTAAAGATGTAAAATTCACATAGAATTTGCCATATATATGTACGCACTGATAAAATGATTTTCAGTTCACTGCAAATAAGGTATTGAGTTATATAAAGTTGTGATAATTTCAATAAAATCATGTAAGTCGGCTTATTTTTAACTGTAAGTGATTTAAACATAGTGCTGATTCGTAATGATGTATGGATCTCAAAAAAAAGGAAAAAAGAGCAAAGTAAGCACTGATCAGGAAAGGGGTCAAAATATATGAAACTCAAAAAAAGAAGATAAAGATATTTGATTTGTTTTCTTTGGTGTAAATACAGAGGAAATGCGACTCCTCTACATTTTCTTGACTCTATTAGAAAAAGAATTCTGGATTCTAGTGAAGAAATCAAGAATAGCAATTACACGGATAAATATAGATGATGAGTAGGTGGGAACAGGGCTGAAAGGTGCTGAAAATTGCCATGTCCTCCTCTGTTATCACATTGCTGCGGATGAAGGCTCCGCCTCGCTCAGCCTCGTGACTCACGCAGGCTTCTTCCCGCCGCCCACTGATCTGTAACCTCACCTCCTTTCTCTTCCCTTTGTGGGTCAGTCGCTTGAGTCTTTGGGAAATCTACAACACCCATTTGTGAGGATAAATTCCATGTGGGGAGAACAACACGGAGCAGGGTCAGCTCTGGGGCTGGGAATCATTTTTGACTTCTTACCACAGTTTGCCGGTCCAGGGCACCACTGGCCAGCTCGCCCTGCTCTGTCACCTTGCATTCACCTCCATGTCCAGCTCTCGTGTCCCAGGTGTCTGGCACAGGCAGCTGCTCCGCTCGAAGCAGACACTGATGAGACGCAGGGGGTTTCCACGCCACGAAAAGCTCGGAGGAGGCGGTGAGGACAGACCTGTGTCCAGGCAGAGGGCCCTGATGAGAACAAGATCCAGCACAGTCGGCCACTGCTTGGCTTCTCAGGACGTCACCTTCCTGCCTCCGCGCCCAGGGAAGGTCAGCACGGCCCCTCGGGGGATGGTCACTCGAAGCTTCTCAAATGCTGACCGAAGAGCCTTGTCCTGGCCCGGCAGCTTTCTCTGCACATTTCGGCCCACGGTAGTTGGGCATTTTGCAGACCTGAGCCACTCAGTTACTATCAAGTTGTTGTGACAGTAGCAAGCACCTGTCTTTGATCCTGGGTTCATTGCTAAATACTTCCTCTAAGGCCTTCCTGACATCCATGGCCTAGTGCAAATAGCTGCCAAGGCCCCGCTGCAGAGGACCCCTCCTGAGGGGTGAGGGGTGGGGTTACCCTTCAGGAGCGAATGTCAGCCTGAGCCTTCAGGGCACCAGGCTGCTTGTCTCTGGCCGCAGCTTCTCGCCTCCTCATCATCACTTTCCAAGGCGCTCAGGCCCTTCCTCTACCTGGACCTGCAGAGGAGAACCTTGGCCTTGCAGCCAGTTTCAGGGCCAATGGGGCGATTTGTTCCCCTTCATTTCAAAGCCAGAGCATGGGGGCGCATTCCGGACATTCAACCAAACCTGTCCCCTACTCTGAGCTTGAGACAGTGAGTGGGCAGTTTTCTGACGCCCAGCCACAGCAGCGACGCCACACATCCAGCACGGGTCAAGCAGTGACCAAGTGGGTGGACACAGTGCCACTGGCCATGTCCGGCAAATCTACCCCCAGAGTCACACCTTTGTCCCCTTGAGCCTTACCAGCCGAGGCCCTCAGCCTTTCTCCCATCTCTCTGTGCTCCAGGGCTGTTCCCATGTACATAGACGCTGCTGCGGCCGCAGCATTCATTGGCCAGTCCAGTAAGTGGTGGTCCACAAGGGCTGTTTTTACCTTGTTACTGGACTGGGGCTTCCTGGGCTCAGGACGCTAGAGTGGTCCAGGACCCACTGAGCCTAGCGCTGCTCCACAGGACTGGCTAGCTCAGTATCGAGGAGGTCAAAATCAGGTCAAGTGTTTTTGTTCATTGACAGAAGATTCAAAATGGCAAAGAGCTTCGAATGGCTAAATTCTAAGTTTGGGCAAATGTTATGTTAGCTAATTTCTTCATGTTCCCAAATTCTCATTAAAAAACAGTTTGAATAATTTAACATTATAAAACGATGCTAATACTAAAATGACAATGAATTACTTTTGTTTAAAAAAGCAGAAAAGTTATTCCTAAAAATATTTAATACTAAAATGAGTGCAAATTTTCAGACAATTTTCTGTAAAATGGTGAATTACACATATTAAGTGATTCTTGTTCAATGAATATCACTATAAATCTTGGTATTACCATTTGTCTTCCACAATAAAAAAAGACTATAACTTGCATTAGACAGTTTTTATCAGTTGAAGAATGAGAAGAAAATATGTATTTTCAAGGAAAGACTCCTTAAAAATGAAAACTGTTAATTTGTTCATTTTACTTCACTCAGTGAAATTCTTACTGGATTTTATATTCCTGGAAACCCCATTTCACTGTGAAAATCCAAACTCCAGAATGTTATAGGAGCTGATAAAAAACTCCCCGCCTAAATGTATTTCACACAGCACGGTCATCCCCAACTAGCAAAGCACTGGTAATGAAAAGCAAACATGGCATCTATTTGATTAACATATTATAACCTTGCAACATTCGTTTTTTTTCCCCTCTTGACAGAAATCGCTTCTCCTGGATGCCCATCCTTACTTTCATTAATTACCTTCTTGTTGACAATATTGATTTAACAATTTGAGTAACAGCCCTCAGTACACGCCAAACAGCTGCTCTATCACATACGCTGTGTGTATCCATACAGCACAACATCGTATGTCTCAGCAGAAAACCTTCCGAAGTTACAGCTCACCAATTCCTTCATGTGACAAACGAAACAAGGTGTGAGCACGTTTTAGTCACCCCCGTCAGTATGACATTCACTTTGTTCAGGGGCCACTGTTTTGTCACTTTTAGAGAGTTTCATTGTCTTTAAAACTGAAGCAACGGCATCTCGCCTATAACTTTTTTTGTACGTAAAAATATGCAGGTTTTATGTTTCTTCTTTCCAAATAAAGTCATCAGACGATTTTCTCAGTAAAAACAAAAATTCCAGCTGCAACACCACTCTTCAGTAAAAATGAAACTCTAAAGCATTGGGCTTCTACTACTCTCAAATTTCTAATTTCTACAGGAATAGTTCCCTACTGAGACAAAAAGATCTATGCAAATACAGTGCCGAGGGGTGGTGGACGATACAAATGCACACAGAGGAGAGAGGGACAGACTAACTGTGAGGGTGACAGGCACAGCGGCAAAGAAAGGAAATCTGTTGATACAAGAAAGAGGATTTGAAGCAGAAGGAATGTAAAACTTCTGAGAAAGGAATATTCAGAGTATGTTCCAATAAGAAAAAGAGAGACATATAACCAGGGCAGAATGAGACGAAGAGAAATAGATATATTTGGACCGGTAGTCAGAAAGCCAGACCATTACAAAGTGTAAACATTCAGGGTGTTTTCACCCTCAGTGACTTATAGAGCAATGAGAGGGGCAAAGCTTTTACAGGTGGCAGCTCTGGTGACTAAATCGAGACATTGTCAGAGGAAAGGATGATGACAGAGATGTCATTTAAATCCTTGCATTAACTGATGATCTAAAGAGAGATGACGGTGAGAAGCAGAGAGGGTTCAACTTAGAAATGATCTATTTTAAGCATAAATGTTTTTACTATGATAACACAAATAACTGAAAGTTTTTATTCAAAATTTGTAACATGTAACACACTAAAAGAGCTGATTTGGTTCTTTTAAAATCTATTTTATGTATGCATAGAAGAACTGGGGTACAGGCAAAAGGGGCCTGGAGTAAGAGGACTCCCCAGAGACAGAGCGGGGAGCAGAACAGGCAGATGGACGAAGCGCACTGCTGAGGGGAGCAGTGGGGAGCCAGGAGGGGCCTGCTGTGCCCGTGGGTCTCCCTAGCGGGGGGCCGAACTCGTGCTGTGGGGGAGCGAGCTTCACAGTGCTGTGTTTTAACACGTTGTACCACCAGGCAGGGCCCGAAAATAGACTGGTCTCAATGTTGGCAAATCACACTCTAACATAGCTGTAAAATTGAAGCACTTGCCTTCATCTTAATGGAAAACAGCTCACTGACAGCAGTAACACAGGAAACTGACAAGCGGATGCAGCAAGCCCTCATCTTAGGCACCGCCATGAAAAAAGGGCAATTATAGTACTTAGATATTTTCGATATGGCTACACTTCTACATTCTTAAAAAGTCTATTAAAAAATCAGGTTATCAGTAACTACTACTTACGTTTTTATCACAAAAGAAGCCATTTCTGTTGGTAGAAAATAGGCTAAATCGGTTATGATTGCATGTTTAAAAACAGCGGTATGCAACAGCTCATATTGTTTGGCATAATTTTCCTGTGCTTTAAGAGAAAGAAATATGCTCTTATTTGGTGATGTTAGTTCACTGACCTATTTCTACTTGGCAGTGTCTGTTGTATGTTCGGTGATCGCGAATCCACAATTTGTTCTTCATTTATGAGATTACTTAGTTTCCTTAGCAAATAAACCTCCTTTCCTGTGTTTCTTTATTCCTATTTTAATTATTTGCTGTTGAAACTTCACCTCAGTACCCAGGCAGATTCCCCAAGGCTTGTATAGTCAGGCCAAGTTCCCGCTGACTGGCCAGCGACGTGTCTTCCCGTCTGAGGTCCAGGTAACTTCCCCTCGCCCATCCTGTGACCAGCCCACCTGTCCCTCTCTCAACATGTCTGATCATTTCCGGACCTTCAACGTGGAAACGCGTCTGGACACGGAGGCGGGAGGGACCTGTGGCCTTCTCACTGTCGTTGCTGCATGAGCGCCCACTTCCAGGCTAGCTGGGGGACGCGTCCTCCATAAACGGAGGGTCTCTGAGGCAGGATCTGTGCGAAGGACGCGAAAACACCCTGACTTCTCTGAAACTGCAAACGCCTGCGTCCTCCCGTCCGCCCCACCCCACACAACGCCGGCAGCCGCCCAAATGCTTCTCCCCTGCCCTGTGCAGGGCCCCCCTCGTCCTTCTTCCCAGTTGTGCAGTTGGGACCCTTCAAGTCCCAAACCAGCCTCAGGAAGCCTCGACGCAGGCGGCTGCTCTGCCCCCCTGCCGCCGCCACACCGTCACGCCGTCACTCCGTTTCTGCGTTGCTGGTTTCTACCACTTACTGACTCGCTTCTCTGCTGCACAGGCCCCATGGAGGCGCTGAGGCTTCAAACTGCCGCTTCTCCACGCCCCAGTAAACTGACATTCACCACCCCCACCTGCTGGTGCCGGGTCTCTGCAGGCCACGGTCAGCACCAAGACGGCGCTTCTCCAGCGTTGGCTCCTGTGTGGTAACCCGGCGCGCGAGACGCTCCTGCCGGCCGCGATGCTCCTTCCTTTCTTGGGTTCCCTCTTTTTACTCCTTCTCTCCCTGTCTTCCCCCAGGATCTTCTCTTTCCCGCCACTATGCTATTCTGAAATGAAACCACCACGTTAGGGTTTCTAATTGGGTTTACCGGGGACATGGGGAGATGGTCCAGGTCGCTGAGCTACAAAGTGTATACACGTTCTGTATGCTTTTCATTTACTGAACACACAGTACCATTTTATGGGGCATGCTTTTCAAAAGAACTCCAGATAATTAACAAACAACCGCAGAGTTAAAGACAGCAATGTCATGGATCCCATGCCTGTCACCAGGTGTGGCTGCCAATCTCCTGCTGCCTGCAAGAGGCCTCTGATTTGCTATCTGATGCTCTGTGCCCTGAAGTCACTTTTGCAAGCTCCAGAATTGTGCCAGATGAAGAGCAGTAAACTCAGGGCAGGTTGAGAGGGTCTGTTTCAGTAGACGGGATAAAATTTATATTCATATCAGGGAGGAATCTCTAGAGTGCTGGTTTCCATGAAGCTGGAAGGTCTCATGCGCAATTCAAGCCAAATGTATAGAACCCTGACGGGAATGTCGGCGCGGGGCCCACAGCACAGCACCCGCCAGCACACTGTGCAGCTGGCAGCAGGCGGGAAGGGACAGACGTCTGGGAAGCTGGGGAGGCGGCTCCGGGGTGCTGCTGGCATCCCCCCAGCTCAGAGGAGACTTGCTCCTGGCCAGAGGAGAGGCCCTGCTGGCTCCAGAACCTGGCGAAGGCAGCTCGAAAGGGCCTCAACTAAATGCGGGCCCTACGTTTCTATCATTTTGCAGAGGCCTCTTCTCAGGACCGTATTTTAATTTAGGGGAGGTCTCTTAGCACTACCGGGTTTTATGCCCTGACTGGGCATGTCAATTTATCAGTGTCTCTGCACACAAGTGGTTGCTTTTTTTTTTAAGTTTTATGTATTTATACACACAGAACTGGGGTGCAGGCCAAAGGTGCAGGGGCAGTGAGAGGATTCACCAGAGACAGGGTGGGGAGCAGAACAGGCCGACTGACGAAGCACACTGCTGAGGGGAGCAGCGGGGGGCGGGTCAGGACAGGTGTGCTGTGCCCTGTGGGTCACCTCCGGGGCCGGGGATCGAACTTGCACTGCTGCGTCCTAACCCATAGCGCCACCAGAGAGGGACTTTTAGTTGGTCTCACAAGTGGCTCCGTCTCAGTTTCCACCACCTATAGGTTCGTCAGGGTCATTACCATGTTATACATGTGACACAGTACCAGTTTCAGTGTCTGGCATAGTGTGTCGGTCTTTTAGTTCCCAGTTATGATCTAGTCAAAATACTGAATCGAATGCTTGCCATGTAGATCCTGTTAATTCAGCTCCTTATTGCCAATTTTCAATATTTCTATCACACTATAAATAATATCACACTTTCAGTCCTTGAAAGTGAGATGGATTTTAGTCTTTTTATATGTAATCAATACATGATTATACTGACTTCGGGAAAGTATTAAATATTTCAATCTTTTAAATTGTTTTAAATGAGACACTGAAAAACAAAATTGATAGTACTGTATGTGTGACTTCAAGACTTTCCCAATGTGTCTATTTAAGAAGGTTTAGGTTATGACTGAAGATGTATGAATAATTCATTAAGTTATGGCTTGCTAGATTTTGGGCAATGATTTGCTGTAGATATTCATTTTCTGTAGAGGTAGAAATTCAACCTCCATACAGCATTGAAGAATTTTAGGTGGTTTTATAGGAAGTTTTTATAAAATGCATTATGAACATCACTGTCTTCTAAAGTAATAAACAAAGCACACAATTTTACTCAAATCTGTCAAAATTATCATTAGCAAAAAAATATATTTCTGCACACTATTTTCATACATGCAGAATGGATCTCGTTGTGCTTCTAAATTTCATGCTAGTAGAATTTATTCATCTTTATAACAGCTGCTTCTGAATAACTTGATTATAAGTATATGCATGAATTTTGAAATAACTGCTATAGCTGGTCACACACCTTTTTATTTGGAGCCTGCTTGCTTGCAGCCTTTAAAATAAATTAAGTCACTGTATTAAATGCATGAACTCCAAACAGTAGAATTTTAAAATGCAAAAGAAAACACTTCGCTTCCCCATTTTATCTTCTCTGCATAATTGACTCTATACTATCATTCCTTGGATCTGATTAAAATCCCATGCACTTGAGTTTACATTTTCTATGGTGTTTTCTACTTGAATTGGACACTAGATGCTGCTAAGAAATTCACTGCAGTATTAAAAGTCCGGAATGATGGCGTGAGATCTGTGAGTCTACCCCTCCGCGACACTGGGAAAAACTATACATAGACCTAAACCAACAGTCTCTGGAAATAGCCCCATGGACCTAGAGCACATGTACAGCATTTACTCAGGACATTCTACTACCTCTTGGTAAGAACAGAGACTGTGATTTCAAAACAATACAAAACCTCTCCGCCTCCTTCCCAAATCAGCCTGATGAAGGTTCCAGCTCAGCGGGCTGGGTACTGCCACGGACAGTGCTACGTCCACCCAGAGCCTCAGGGAGCCAATATCCACTGTGCCATCCTGCCCCAGAGACCTGCTGCTGAAGCTAAGCTCCAGGCGAGTACAGTGGGTCAGTGGGATTCACACCAGGCAAGGAGTGCATCTTGGGCTGGAGCTGAGACCTGAGGTCCCCTCATTCTTCCTA
>NW_004567130.1:19837806-19926087 GCF_000260355.1 Condylura cristata
TGTCACAGTCTCTGCTGCTTTGCCGAGTCTGTGCTTCATGAATCGAGTCTTACCCAATATTAGACTGAATTTGTTTTAATGCAGATACAAGAGACACAAAAATATACATCGCTTTGTCTTGCTAATAAGTACTAAGAGACTTTCAAATATTAAAAATGTCATAATAAATTTAGATCACTGCTTCTCCTCTGAGAAATGAAAAAGTGAATGGAATACGTTATGGATTTAATCTCAAATATCCGAATATCTGAATCTTGAACAAGAACATGTCAGGTTTCCTCCAAGAATTGTTCTGTGTCCCCCCAAGGGAAGGTCAGTTTTTCTAAACACTACCTGCGAAAGTAACACTACCTGTCTATCAGTAACAAACTACCTTATTTTATTCAGGGTGAACAGATGTTCTTAGAGGACAAAAAAAGCAGATGATCCAATCCTTGTGATTTTTTTCCAGCTTGAAGTTCATGTCATGTACTCAGAGTGGGGCTTTCTAAACCAAACTATCCATAGAATCTGTATGGCTTTACTTTCCCTTTCTTCAAAGTAAAACAATCACGATTTCTTAGAAATAATGTTAGGTATTATCACTTTCATTTAATACATGAGGAAACAAAGCTCAGAATGAAGGAGTAGAATGACTAAGAAGGCATATCACACAACTAGTGAGGAAATACAGCCGAGACAGTGGGTAAGAGGTAGAACAAAATCTATTCGTTCAACTTCAGTGTGTGCTTTTTTTTTTTTTAAAGATTTATTTATTTATTTGTGCATACAGAACTGGGGTACAGGCCAGAGGCTCAGGGGCGGTGAGAGGCTTCACCAGAGACAGAGTGGGGAGCAGAACAGGCAGATCTACGAAGTACACTGCTGAGGGGAGCAGCGGGCGGACCAGGAGAGGTCTGGCTCGCCATGTGGTCTCCTCCGGGGAAGGCTGCAGGCGGGAATCGAACTCATGAGGAAGTGGCTTCAGATTCTCAGTGCTGTGCTTTAACCCGCTGCGCCACCAGGGAGGGCCTCAGTGTGTGCTTTTTAAAAAAAAAAACAGCTATATTGAGCATTGTAGGGAAATATTCAGAGAGTACTCATTATAAAATCAGTTTTGTTTTGGAGTCTACTTAGCAAGTCTTTTCAGCAATGGAGGATTCAGACTGCGTTTCTATATTTAAGGAGTTAGGTGAGAAAACAGTGCTGCTGTTGGCCTTTCCCGGTATCGGCAAGTAGCCAGGAAGCCTCACAAACCCTTATTTCCTGTGGAATATTTTAACCCTTCCCCAATAACTTAGGAAACAACAGCACTTAATATTAGTAATGGTGGAGACATGAGCTTGAAATCGAGACCTGTATATTCTGAGCAAGAAAAATGGTCAACTACTAAGTCAAGCTTCATAGCTCGAGCTTCTTTTTGACTTCTAAGATTAACATTCTAGTTACCATCTATACCTCAGTATTGCTATGGCTCAAAATTCTTAAACATACATTTACCCACAAAAGCATAAACTGCAGCTCTTTTATAAAGAATATATTGCATTCTTTAGGAACAGTATGGCAGAAATATTGCCGTGAGGGGCGTATGGGGAGAAAAACAGACACCACTTAGCAGGACAACTCACTACGAGCGCTAGATCACAATCACAGGCCAGTGGTGCACGGCTACACCTCCGTGCATTGCCTTTCAGTGTAAAGGTTGAAGGAGAAATGAAGTAGGCTGTCAGTCTAGCATTTAAGTTAAAACAAGACTGAATCTTTCTTTTGGATTCTGTGCATCTCAGTAACCATTTATAAAAGGTTTTTAACCATAAATTAAGCATAGAAGGTCAACAGCTGGGTCTCTCTGGTAGTGCACAGGCTAAAGACACAGCACTGTCAAGCTATCAGCAGCCACTGCAGTGTGAGTTCGATCCCCAGCCAGGGAGTGACTCCCAGGGCGAAGCAGACCTCTCCTGTCTCCCTCCTGCTCCCCTCAGCAGTGTGTTTAATAGGTCTGCCTGTTTTGCTCCCCATTCATCTCTGGTGAATCCTCTCACCCCCTATATTTCTGGCCTACACCCCAGTTCTGGTATGCATAAATAAATTTTAAAATAAAGGTCAAAAATAGTAATATGTATCACTTTTTTTAGATAAATTATATGCATATATTCATGGCTTGTATTTTCAAATTCTTAGGACACCTTATTAAAATTATATTAGTGTAGAGATAGTAGAATTAAAAGATGCATTTTAGTTTAACAGCATCTGAATTAAATATTATTGGTATTTTTAAATCAAAAGCTATAAAACCATTTATAGGCCCAAGTTTCCAAAACTCCACACTAATAAAGACTTTCTAGGTTGACTGCTAGAATTGTTAAAAATAAAAAGCAGGAGAAAGATATATTTAAATATGCCTATCCTAGAATTTCTTCATGCTTATAACCTCATAGAGTTGTTAGATCTGTCAAATTATATTTCTGATTTTAAATATATGTTCTAGCTATAACGTGATGGAATGAAAGTTAAAGTTTTAAACCTTTTTGTCATCTCTCTAATATAGATGCTTGTGTTAGCTCCCTAATGTCACATAATATACTACTTCAAACCTGGCAATTTAAAGCGGTATGTGCTGATGGGCGCCGTCCTCTGTGGGAAGGATTCGGGAGCAGCTTCTCTGGGTGGCTTCAGCACTTCTCATAAGTATTGCTGTCCTCTATGATGTGACAAAGGTCAGGGTGCTATTTTTAAGGGGACCAGCTCACATACTTGGCTACTGAGCACTGGTTCCTGGCAGGAAGACTCCATTATGTGGCTATTTAAATCTCTTGAGTTTTCTCTTGATGTGGACATAGTTCCCCACCCCCACCCCCACCCCCAAAAAGCACATACTCAAGGAAGCCAGGTGGAAGCTACAGGAATGTCCCTGATCTCTTATTTGTTTCCCAAGTCGGCCTTATGCAACTTGGAAGGGAGAGACAGGGCCAGCTACGACAACTGTGTTTTATAAACATGAAAACTCTTTCCTGTGTACCGCCAAATAAACAAGCTAATGAACAGAAAAGCCTTAGGAAGATGCTCTCAGCCTTCATTCATGCCATTTACAGCATGGTGTCCTAGATGAACATTTCTAAAATGGCAGTTTGTTTTCCTGATGGCATGGCTGTTGCTTAACTTCCTATGTAAAGACTCATTAGAATAATAACTACTTTCAACAAATGCATTTACCCCCTACTAGGGGACACTCTTTAGGAATGGGTTTATCAAATATTCTTTAAGAGCTGAGATTCAGATGTTATAGGGCTATTTGGGAACCACAGAAAAAGAACATCAGTGGGAGAAACATTATGAAGGAAATATGCAAATATTTCTGAAGGAATTGCTAATTCTAAGTAATGAAAAGCAAATCACAGTCACAGACCCACAGATGATTGAATCACATTCCTGATCCGCATCTCTTTCAACCCTTAGCCTCTCAACTAGGGACTTTCAAGTGGGAGGGATGAGAACTAGCTGAAGAAATCAGGTCATGTCCGCAGTGGAAATTGGCACTTGAAAGCACCACGACATAAAATCAGGAGTCATGTTTTGGTTCCACTGGAAACTGCAATTGACTTATATAACTTCTATTCATTGTGTTTTTGAATGGTATTCTTCAAAAGTTCTCTCTTTTAACTTAAAGTCTTTGATTGCAGTAATTAAATTTGAGTTAACAAGTAAGTTTCTCTAGTGAAGAATTAGAATTATCCGATATTCCATTTTTGCCGGAGGATGAGTACTTCTGCCTTTTATGAAATTCCTAATTATAGAGAAAATGTGTTTGGGAAAATATTTCTTCTAATCATTTCTATATGCACAAGAAACATTCAAAATAGCTCTCTCGGTAGCTCTCATAAATTATATTTTATGTTGGAAACCCTCTTTTGAAGATTGTATTTGCTTGACATCTCTCTTTAGATAAATACTCAAAGTTTTAATAGCTGTATTGTTTTCCCTGAATAGGAAAGGCAGTCCCTGCTTGTGAAATTTCAAACAGTAGGAGGATACATGAAGCAGAAAGAAGATGTGGTCTGTAATTAGAATGAGAATCAGGGTCAAGGAGATTTGTGTTGAGCACAATGCTGGCAATACTTTTTTAAAGAAACTCATCTGTATTTTTAAAGAGCTGCTTTGAAATAAAAAGACAAAATTCCAATCCTTTTAAAATGTGCTTTGATGAAGGCCAGAGAATACAGAGAAAAATAACAATCAAATAAAACTGTGATTGCTAGCCAGAATTTAGCAAGACCTGATGGTGACTCCGAGGACCTATGCATGTTCAGAATTCTTCGGAATACTAGCAAGTGAACCTAGCTGCAGAAAAGGGGCTGTTCCCAACAAGCCACGCAGGTACAGAAACATACATGTGACAGACATGAGTGGTTGTCAAGGTGATGTGGAAGAAGTGACTCGTAGCAGACTAGACTAGAATCCCATGAATGCAGGACTTTCTGTCTAGTTTATTGATCACTGACTCACTGCTGTCCAGAATAGTTTCTGGCCTCTAGAAGGTACTAAGTGAATGTCTGAAAGAAAAACAATGAAATAATGAATTGGAACTCAGAAGTAAATTAGAAATGATCTAATGTCGGAGCTGAGAAAGACAGCCTGTCATTTAGGCAGAGACACAACACAAATTACAGCATCAGGATAAGCTTTAAACAGATTTCTGTTTCTTGTTTGGAAACTTCTTACTTTAGTCCATACATCATGCTACAGTCCCAAATCAACATGGCAGCAGGTCTTTGGAAATAAAAGTTTACAAAATACCACTGGAATCCGATCTGTCAGTTTCATTTACCAAAAGAGCAAGCGATTTTGAGAGTCAGTCCCACACCTCCGCATGTGGACACGCTTCGGCCAAAGGCCACCACGTGCCAGCTGCACACCACACAGCCCCGGACACTCCTCTTCTCCCCCACCGCCCCTAGAACCAGCACAGATTTCAGAGTCTAAGCTCTTTGTTGTTGCGTTTAATCATTTCAGTTCTAGCTCCTGTATTCTGCAAATGAGTGAAAGCCTCCAGTGACTGCTTTCACTTTCTGATTTAATTCACTCAGCACTTTTTTCTTAAATATTGATTTATTTATGCAGACAAGAACTGTATAGGTCAGAGGTACAGGAGTGAGAAGACTCCCCGGAGACAAAGTGGGGAGCAGAACAGGTGAATCTACTGAATCACACTGCTGAGGGGAACAGCGGGGAGACAGGAGGGGTCTGCGGCGCCCTGGGGGTCCCTCCCTGGCCGGGGATCGAACTCCTGCCACAGTGCGGTGGCTGGCCATAGCTTGCTAGTGCTGACACTTAACCCCTGAGCCACCAGGGAGGCCCCACACTTAGAATTGTGTGTCAACTTCCCACTGAAGTTAAGACTTTATCCAGGCATAAAAATTGACTGAAGTTATTTAAAATAATTTTAGATCTATGTGCCCCAGGGGAAAAAAAGGTGAAGGTACTCATGTATGCCTTGGCTTTACCGGATTTTAAATTTCTTGAAGGCCACCCTGTGTCCTATTCACCTTTTGAACAACAGGGCCCAGTTGTTCACTGAATGAAATGGTGTATGTGGTGCGTATGAAACGTTTTGTATTTCACAGGAACAGTTCCTTAAACCCCCAATATATTCAGTCCTGAATGACTTTTCATCTAATAAAATCTTCCTATTTCCTTTCTTAGAAAATATTTATTTATGAAATCACTGGCTTTCCTTGAATATCCCTCCGTTTAGTCCGTAGGGATGTAGAAAACCTGCACATCCTATAGGATTTCTGTAAAATCCTATAGAAAAGGACTTTACCTTCGATGGATTTATTATCCTGGAAGAAAAAAGTAAAGTGTGTGCAAGTGAGCGCCAGGCCGATCCGGCGCAGGCACCACACCCGGGTAACCGGCCCTCGGTGGGCGCCGTCCTGTCACAAGGCCTGACCCCGGCGCTCACGTCCTCCCCACGCTAGCGGGGACTCGTGAAGCCACTGGACGGGCTGGGACCAGAGCTGCGTCTGCTCAGACGCCTTCCACTTAACTGCCGCATTTCAGCGGAAAATCGCTATGTGTGCTGATGGCCTGGTCCCCCGGCACCAGGTCCCAGATGTCTCCTCAGCAGTGGCTTCCCGGAGTTTGGAGCCACCGTCGTTTCTCCCACACACGGACTATGTGGCGACGCATGTTAATCTGCTGTTCTGCTCACTTTCACCACATTGACCCCTCTCTCTATACCTTTCATGTTGGCAGCAATCACCCCGAACCAAACAGAACAGCAAGAAGCAACAGCGTCCTCCTCAGAACACACTTCCCGGCGCCCACAGCCTGAGCTGGCATGTCCCACTGACAGGACAGAGACTCCCGGTGCGGCCCTGGGCTCATCCGCGGGGCTGCCGTCTGGGGGACTGCGCCGCCTGACCACCTCGCTTCTTCCTCCGTGAGCCACGTCAGTCGTGCGCTCCTTTTCTGAAACTTCCCGCCCTACTCTCACGTCGTGTTTCCTTTTCCCACTTTTTACGTGTCACCGCATCATCCCAGGGCTTCAGACAGGCGCTTCCTGCTGCTGCCGTCGCCTCAACACTCAGGAGCGTGTCTACCGGGCCCGAGGAGGAGACAGCGGCCCTGAGCAGCCAACGCACCGACGCCACCTGCACGTCTGTGCAAGCGACGTGCACACGCAGTGACACACAGTGACACGCAGTGACACACAGTGACACGCAGTGACACACAGTGACATGCAGCGACACACAGCGACATGCCGTGACATGCAGTGACACACAGCGACATAAAGTGATACACAGCGACACACAGTGACACCCAGCGACACACAGTGACACACAACGACACACAGCAACAGGCAGCGACAGTGACACACAGCAACATGCAGTGACACGTGGTGACACACAGCGACACACAGTGACACACAGCGACAGGCAGCGACACACAGCAACATGCAGTGACACACAGCAACACACAGTGACACACAGCGACACACAGCGACAGGCGACAGTGACACACAGCAACATGCAGTGACATGTGGTGACACACAGCAACACACAGTGACACAGCGATAGGCAGCAATACACAGCAACATGCAGTGACACACAGCGACACACAGTGACACAGTGACATGCAGTGACATGTGGTGACACACAGACTGATATGCAGTGACACACAGCAACACACACTGACACACAACGACACACAGCGACACGCGGCGCCTGGCCGAAGCCAGACCTGCGCACGGCTGCATCGGGCATCATGTTCAACTTCCTTTGCTACTTGTTTCTCAACATACTGGTAGCTCCAGGGCACGGCGGAAACGGGCACAGCTGACAGATGTCGCGCAGGAGGCCAGGTGCGCTGGTAAGCCCACACACTGCAGGCGCAGAAAAGCTCACGTTGAGGAGTCGTCAGTGGGGCACGGGCCACCCAGGGCCTGAGTGGACTTTCAGTGACGACACAGCTAGTGTGACGGTGCGCCGTGACCAGGGGCCTTGCAAGTGTCGTCAACTCACTCACCCCTGTGTCTGACAAGTAAAACACACAGGGCTGCTCAGCTCTGCCCTGGACGGTGAGCACATGAGGCCACCGGGAATGAAAAGGAGGACATTCTTTTCTTTTCTAAAGATGTATGTATTTGTACATACAGACCTGGGGCGCAGGCCAGAGGTGCGGGGGCAGAGGCTTCCCCAGACTCAGAGCGGGGAGCAGAACAGGCCGACTGACAGAGTCCACTGCTGAGGGGAGCAGCGGGAGACAGGAGAGGTCTGCCGCGCCCTGGGGGTCACCTCCGGGGCGGGGATCGAACTCGCACTGCAGAGGCTGTGGCCAGCGAGCAGTGCTGCGTCCTGACCCGTTGTGCCCAAAACTGAGGAAATTCTGAACAGGTGCGACAAATACACATCTAGACTCTGGAGTAGCTAATTCAAAAATAAGGCTGAGAACACTCTGCAATTAGTCACTTCCCTACTCAGACCCCAGCTCTCTCCTGACTCAAGGTACAGTCAGTGCCAATTTCTGCTTCATTTGCAGAAAGTTTAACATCTCCTCCTAGTCTCCTTCACATCTGCATCTCAGACATCAGCCTAGACCTGCAAGGGACACACGAAAGGGTTTTCCTAAATAAAGAACATTCCTTCCCCAAGAATTTCCGTCTGCAGCCAGTACAAACACTAATCTCCTCAGGTCTTTATGTGACTAGTATAAAAGCACGTTTGCATGTTGAATACATATCTGTAACTATTTAACATGTTAGGCCTCTATTTTCTGAAATTATTGGCTTGGCAAAAATCAAGGCGACATGGAAACAATATGTGACTATATTGACACAGCAAGCAAATGGTTATTTCTGGGGGTCACTGAATAATAACGGGTTCTCCGCCTAGGACACTGCAGCCTCCAGAATTTTACCCTTAAAGTTTTTTTCCGTTGGTAGAGCAGTGCCCTCTTCAGGCAAAACTTGCCTAAAGTGTGAAAACTCACCAGCCGGTGCACACGGACATGTTAACACCTGCACACAGCTCACAAGCTTTGGAGTCAAACACGCACACCAAGCTCTGGGAGGTGACACATTTTTTGTGTAAACTGGGCAACTCTTAGAGAAATGAGTGAGGATTTCCCATTGGTTATTGGCTGACTATCCCTGTGCTTTGAGCTTTCTGAAATCTCCTCAACTATGAGACGAGACAGAAAGGAAACATACTCCCACTTAAACACTTCATCAGCTCACAGAAAGTATTTCAAAAGTTTTAGCTGGGCCCACAGTATGCAAGTTTAAACAGCAAGGTATTTGTTATTAAAGTGACAGTCTAGTCTTAGGGAACATTACTTAAGTAGCCTAGTGCATCTTTTTTTATTATTATTATTTAATTAAGGGCATATCAATGATTGGTGAGCAATTGTTTCCAGCTCTACTGAGATAAAATGCTTCCGTGGCTGACTGCCAGCTCTACTGCTTCATTCTTAAAAAGAAAGATGAGCAGCGCAGTTAGAAGTTCTTCCTTATTTTCACTTGAGTGCATGATGCATCTCACTGTGTTAGCACGGGACTGAGGGGCACCCGAGCACCCCAAGGCCTGAGGCCTCAGGAGGGTCTGGCTGCACCCACAGAGGAAGCAGACGTGGAATAAAGGAACTTTGCTCAGCAGAGCTGGTGGGCATAGGGAGGGAAGAGCAGAAAGGAAAGTAACTCTGAACAAAGCGCCACATCCCTACTCCCTGGACTGAGTGCCCGGCCCAACGGTCTGGCCTGCAGTGGCCCCGGGGCCTGAAAGTCCGCCACAGTCTAAGTCACCCCCGGACGGAGGGGCCAGCATTCTCCCTCCCTTCCTCCTGCTTCTCCTGGGTCCTGGGATTTACTTACTAATTCGTTTGATGAAAAATATTAAAACTAGAAGCAAGAGAAATACTCCCATGGGGTGTTTTGTGATCGTGTGAATCAAAGTGATTTCTTCATCGTCTGCCTGGTTATCGTCTAACAGAATGAAAAGAGCTGGCTCCGAGCAGTTATACGTGTGTGTCTGTGCCGCGCTGCGTATTTCCGGATATCCAGGGACTGGTCTTTCTTTCTTTACCTTTTTCTTCTGGACATTACATTATTACATTTAGGGATCATCGATCAATTCCCTTGAATTACATTATTGCATTTAGGGATCATCGATCAATTTGCAACTATGGAAATCAGTGTGTGCGTTGTACACTTGTTATTGTATGACTTTTAAAAACCTTCTACTACTCCATTTTTTCACAAAAGTTGATGCATTTTTTCCAGGTTGTTTTCAGTTTCATACGTATTTCATAATGTGCACTTACACAATAGGATTACCGGCTTCCTCAGACAAATCCAGCCCTTCACTGCTGACGCTCATCCCCGGCTGGACTTAGGCCAGATGCAAACCACAAAGTGTGGAGCAGGAAAGCCAAGAAAATAAAAATCGAAGCAGAACTTGAAAGCAGGAGACTTTGTCTTTCACAGTGTTGTGTTATCCCACAGGAAGCAGGGAGAGATTGGGCAACCTTTGAGCGAGGAATTCAAAAGCACATAGCTGAAAGGAAAACCTGCAGAGACTGCAGGGAAATGAGACAAACACCGCGAGGAACAGGGTCATTATCCGCACTGTGGTTGCGCGGCAGCCCGGGAGGCCTGCGAGTCCTGCCGCCTGCAGGTGTCTGTGGTGGCAGTCACTGGCTCGCGCTCCGAGCACGGCCTGCTGTCTTCAGCTACTGCTGTCAGCCACATGCGTGGGGGCTGGACATGGAGGTGGGAAAAGGGAAAAGAGGATAACAGACAAAATATCGGGATGATAAAAACCAGATTCAGCATCGTCTTTTTTTTAAGATTTATTTGTGCTTACAGAACTGGGGTCCAGGCAAGAGGTGTGGCAGTGAGAGGCTTCACCAGAGACAGAGCCGGGAGAGAACAGGCCGACACTGAGAGGGGTCAGAGGAGGTCTGCCGCGCCCTGGGGTCACCTCTGGGGTGGGGACCGAAGTCCTGCCATGTGGCTTCAGAGTGCTTCATGATGTGGCGCTTTAACCCACTGTGCCACCAGGGAGGGCCCTCAGAATGATCTTTTATACCACCAATAGCTACTATCCTATTTTATCCTTTCAAACCCAATAAAAGTGTTATGTTGTGATTTGGAATTCAGTGTGATGTTTAAGTGAAGAGATAAGCTCATTTTTATTCATATTTCTTTATTATTATTGTTGAAATACAATTGGCAGCTCACATTATATCTTTACATTAGTTTCTGGTGTGTAACATAATGATTCATTGTCTGCACATGTTGTGAAATCGTCACATGAGCCTCCATGACATCCACCACCACACAAGGTAACAAATGTTTTTTCATGAAGAAAAGTTCAAAGATCTCTTGTGACAATTTTTTTTTTTAAGATTTATTTATTTGTACATTCAGAACTGGGGTACAGGCCAGAGGCTCAGGGGCGGTGAGAGGCTTCACCAGAGACAGAGTGGGGGACAGAACAGGCAGATCGAGGAAGTACACTGCTGAGGAGAGCAGTGGGCAGGTCAGGAGAGGTCTGGCTCGCCATGTGGTCACCTCCAGGGCAGGAGGGAATCGAACTCATACGGAAGTGACTTTAGCTTCTCAGTGCTGTGCTTTAACCCGCTGCGCCACCAGGGAGGGCCTCTTGTGACAATTTTTAAGATGTTTCAGTTTTATGAACTGGCCATGGTGCTGTGTCTTACATCCCAGACTTTGTAACTTGAACTTTGTACCTTTTGACCACCAATGATGATTTTCATTCCTGATTATGAATTGCTATTGAACACAGTATTTTCCTATTATTTTCTAGCTCGTCGATGCTTTTGAGCACTGTCTCAGTGCTCTTGAACTGCTTTTGCTTAGTGCTTCCATCTTTGCAGAGCTCAGTAAGCAACTTGCCCAACAATGTGGCCAGTAAGTGTCAGGAATCTTCATAGTCTTCATACTCCCAACTGGTACCACAATACCTGATTCTCCACGTGAATTACAGGCGTCAATCCAAATACCCAGCTGGTATTTTGATTACTTAAGTGACTTTTCTATACTAAAAGTTATATCACCACTCTTATCCTTACTTTCCCTTCCTTCATCATAAAAGTAAGAGGCAAAAAGAGACATTATTCCAACTTTATGAGATATTAACCTATCTAACCAGCTAGAGAAAGATCTGTTCCAGTTACTGAGCACAGAAGAAAGAAACTCTTTGTTCTAAAAGTATTCTCTTAGAATACTGTAGAGAAATACATGCTTAGCTATCTCCTGGTGTCAAGATAATTTTATCCTTGATGTCTAATGGGGACGTGGAATGGAAAAAGCAGAGCTTTGGAAGACAAGTTCTAGTTCGTATGTGCAATGCTCCAGGGAGGGCTGGTGTAAGACAAAAGAAAGGATGGTGGAGAGCAGCACCGAACAGCCAAAACCTGGCAACACACCACGCATGCAGCTCCCTCTAATTCAGTGAATGGTCATTTCAATGCCGTTTATATGGGAAACGTGTTGTTTACTTGCCGCCTGGAATGCTGAAGCGCATGGTCTAAGGAGTGTGAGTTGAGCTCCAACTGTTGGTTTTTGCTTGTAAATATTCAGAAAGCAGCTAGGCACTGTACTGTGGGTGAAAGGCATTTTAATTGAAAGAACTTTCTCATTACTCTGGGCATGAGAAGCTACCAGAGTACAGTTTTCAAGGTTGTATGCAAAGTCAGAGCCCCGGATGGACCACCACCACCACCACCATCACCACCTCAACGGACAGGACAGTAGAAATCTGCACAACTTTTAAGAGTTTCACAAAACCAATCATAGTATTTCCAGTTAGAGCACAACTCTACCATTTGGGGCTATGCTGGAGTAGTGTGCAGCAAAGTCATCTCCCATTGCAAGCAAACAGGTGTGTCACATAGCCTCAATCTACTTAAATCCATTACAGAACATCTGGGAAAAGCCAAAGATCTTAGAGAAAAGGGAGCTCCAGAAACGTGACCCCGTGTATCACGGGAGCTGCTTCCTTGCGCAGAGTGTGCCGGGGCTGACAACCCAGCTGCGGGGACGAAGCCACATGGTTCTGACAGTGGCAGGTGAGACAAAAACTGAGAATTGGTGGCCGGGGTGTGTAGTGACACACATGTGAGGTGTAACCGTAACTGTCTAACTCTTACATCATGTTGTAGACTAACGTTACCTCAATAATAATGTGTTTAAAGATTTGAGGTTTGGGGCTCTCCCTGGTGGTGTAAAGGTTAGGATGCAGCAATGCAAGCTAGCTGCAGCTGCTTCAGTGCGAGTTCGATCCCAAGCCAGGGAGTGACCCACAGGGTGCAGCAGACCTCTCCTGTCTCCCCGCTGCTCCCCTCAGCAGTGTGTTTCAGTCCATCTACCTGTTCTGCTCCCTACTCTGTCTCTGGTGAATCCTTTCACCATCCCTACACCTCTGGCTTGTACCCCAGTTCTGTGTGCATAAATAAATAAATCTTAAAAAAAAAAAAAACACCTAAGTGGTGAAAAAAAAAAGAACTGAGGTCTGATGTGGGTCAGTCACCTATGATTCGACTGAAACAATGTCAAGCAAGGTGAGGTAAAGGGAAATAATGCAAACTCAGGGTTCCCCCTTGATGCTGAAATTCAGCCAGAGTTTTAACCAGAAAGCGGAAGATACTAAAACAAAGCATAAAGCATCAGAAGGCAGAGCAGAACCATCAGTGGCCAGCAGTCCTGGATGGTTGCTGGATTTCCTGGAAATACACCGCTTACGAGGAGCGGAGAGCCACACCGGAACTGTGGCTGAGTTGTGACTGGCTTAGAGTGAGGCCAGTCACTTTAAACAAATGGCCCATGTTCAATATGTTCTGCATTTGCCTTTTTTCTACGTCCAGCATTTCTCAGCTGACTCGTTTTCTATCAGTATTTAAACATGCTCAAGCGTTGCCATCCTCGAGGACACACAACCAGGAGTGGCTATTGTCGGTCCTGGTCCCAACGCTGACGGCATTCACGGTCTCCACTTCCCTGCATTTCACTCCTAATCACAGAGTCCTTCTCCGAGCTTCCGGGCCACTGACAGTGTCTTATTAAATACGGCATGGTCCTCAAAGTTCCCAGCAATGCACACTTTTAATCTTTATCTCAGCAGTTTACTGTGTAATTCCAGTTAAACTACCTTTCCCCTGCTGCTCTTCCCAGCCTCCCTTCCCTTCCTGCTGACCTCATCTAGATGTGCTTTCTATTCCTCGAACGGCTATTAGAGTTGTTCTCCCCAACTTCTACTTGTGACTAAGACCCACACTTGCATAATGGCAGATACCATGCACATATTACGGTGATTCTTAATCCTCAACCTCATCCCAAGAACAGTCCACATTTCTGATCACACATGCCGTTTGACTACGTTCACTCTACTGTGCTACCTTCCATGAGGTAGGAAGATCTCACTTAGGATTCCAGCCAAATGCATGCAAGCATCACAGAAATATGGGTGGGCTCCACCTTACAACAATATAGACATGTAAGGACATTGGCAGAAAGAGCTGGAGGGTAAAATAGTTCCTCTGAGGCAATGCCTGCTCAGGCAGGGTTCTGTCTGCCTGCCCCTCACATGCCTGTTTCTCCGTGGCTCACAGAGAATGGGTCATGCTCTCAAAGATGCCCCCACCTTTCCGTTACTAAGGGTCAGAACAGCATCAGTATCTATGGCACACATCCAACCAGCAGTTTAACCTTCATTTGGACAATCCCAATGCTCTTCAAATTCAGCAAACCATGTAGGATACTTCCCTGCAAGGAAACAGGGTCCTTCTAAGTCTACTAATGTATCCTGGTGACCGATGCTGTCTCCAAAACCTCGCACAAACCTGACCCCTTCTCATCTCCAGGCCTATGTACTATTACCTTTTCCTTCACTAAAAGCTAGTGGTCTGCTACTAGTCCTGCACGCCCACCCGTCCACTTTCCACACGAATCATGTGTCTATTCAGTTTAAATACTTCAATCAGTAACCCCTTCTCTTTAAAGGTCAAATCTGGTCACTGCCATCCCCTAAAGCATCATGTTATGCAATTCTTCTTTCTCTTCCCTCCAGATCATCCTACTTCTTACTCCTTAAATGCACCAACTCCCTTTTGCCTGAGAACTTTTGAAATGTTGTTCCCTCTTTCTGTTTTGCTTTACCAAGCCCTTTATCAAGGGATCCTAATAACACCCTCTCATCTTAATTTTCTTCAAATGTCACTCACTTGGCAACACTTTTCTGGACATCCTCAAGGTACATTATACTTGCTATAATCTCCACTTTATGTATCTTGTCCAAAGGAGAAGTAATTTTGTATTTGATTATGTCAACCCATCACATTCCCACCACCACCCCAACCCCAATCAACGTGGCTATCCCACGAGAATGCCTGTTTTGTTGCCATCATGTTCCTCATACCCAGCTAGTGCTGACAGCTAAGAAATAAATAAATGCAAACTAGAAGAGCATAAAATGGTTAAAGAACAGGAGGTTAAGAAGATAATATCTGAGTTCTTCAGGTATCCTCAGTTGGCTATCATATCAAGGTGCAACTATTCACCCTAAGTTGTCATTGTTTGGCAACTTTTACCTCCTAACCCTTACATTTTTTCATCTTACGACTCTCAAAAATACAGCAAGTTCAAGAGTTAACATTAAATGTGTTCAAAAATAATAGGTTTAGAATACAGCATTCTTCAAGTTCTCAATCTTCAAATATCTCAGTTTTATAAGTGTTTCCTAAGGACATGTCTGGCAGCTATTCAATTTTGAAGTAAAATTAAGATTCTGAGTAACTTTTTAATCCGCTTCCTTTCATAAAAGGAAGAGAACAAGTAAAGGAACAGAAAATATACAGGGAAGTTATTTTACTGTTCCACATTGCACCGAATGCAGATACTGTTGCCTTAAATTACTAGGCGTAGCATGTTAAATGTATAAATGGCCTTCATATCTGACCAGATGATATCAATATCCCTTTACAGATAATTGACAATTAATAAGCTTCTTAAATACAGTTCATCAATTATGCTATTGGGAAGTGATGTTCAATCAATTCAAACTGGATAAAAGACTTGGATGTAAGGCTGGAAACCATGCCATACATGCAAGGTAACAGGCAAAGCTCCACAGCACCACTTCAGAAGCATCTTCCCAATTTGTCTCCAGCAGCATGGAAACAAAGGTGAATATAAACAACTAAGACTACAGCAAACTATAAGGCTTCATTCAGCAAAACAAACAGAAACTGACACGAAGACACTAACAAGAGAACATATTTGCACACGATTAACCTGACAGGGAACTACCATCCAAGACCTACAGGTCATGCTGACCACCCCACCACCAGTGCCTTTGGCTATTTCTCTCCAGTAGACACTGATTGAAAAGCCAAACCAACTGATTGGGTATTAACCCTCCTATAGAAAAGACTCTGATTTATATTTATTTGCAGCAATTTTTCAACTGTATTTTTTATCCTGCATTTTTTTCAGGCATGCACAGGTATGCTCAGAGTTCCTTTCAGGTATCTACAATCCATTATTTGTGAGTGACAATTGTTTTTGATTTTGATTTGATTTGTGGAGGAATACATTCTGATTCTCAGCATTAATATAACAATAACAAAAGCATTTTTTTTTTCAGAAAATGGATTTTCAGAAGGAAGATTGCTAAGACTGCCATCATTATCTTGTAGGGTACCTATATATTTTTATTGTATCAACTATAAAATAATTATGTCTAAGAAAAAAAATCTGAATGTGTCATAATTTAAGACTGAAGTATGCCTGCAGAGAAAAATAACAGTCTTTCATTGAAATAGCTGCTAAGGAAAGGAAAAGATTTTGGTGCCTGTGAAGGTATTTTGAATGATTGATCAACAGGCAGATATTCAGTGGAGGCAGGTTCAAAATAAACATGTATAGTACTTCTTTTTCATTCTGATATACTAACATCAAAGAATTACTATTCAAATGTATCACAGCAGAAAGAGCAAGAATTATTTGGACTTTTTCTGTCCATTTCTATAAAATTTTAAGCCCATTTTTCATAGTAGGTAGAGAATATTCTTTGAATGAATATTGAATTCCCTCTAAATTACAATATTTTCTTATACAAAAAAAAAAATGTGTGTGTTGCCTATTTGCCTTAAAAAAAAAAATAAAAAGTACTAACACTCCCAGTGGTATAGGTGTATTTTTCACATAAAACAAATGGGGTATAAACCATTGTTTGTTAAGGTTTTATTTCTTTCTGCATTGAAGAAGTGGGGTATAGGCCAGTGGTACAGGGGTGAGAAGATTCACCAGAGACAGAGTGGGGAACAGAACAAGCAAATCCATTGAAATACAGTTCTGAGGGGGGCAGATGGCAAGACAGGAGAGGTCTGCTGCACCTTGGGGGTGACCTCCCTGGCTGGGGATCAAATTCAGGCATTGATATGCTAGTGTTGAGATTTAACCCCTAGGCCACCAAGAAGGCCCTGTTTTATCTGTTTTATTTGTGTGTGCTCTGCTATGTGTGTGTTAGGGATTTTTTTTGTTTTGTTTTTGTTTTGTTTTGCCTAACAATCATTTCCTGCAGTTACAAGGTTGTTAACAGCTATCAAATTATGCCAGTACATTATATCAGATAAGCCAGCAGAAAATCCTTGCATATATGCAACTTGGGGAGCATGGGTTGGTGATGGTCAGGCATGAAATAAGAGAAAGGAAAGCTGGAGAACAAAGGAGCTATGTTGACTGACTAACAGAAGGTCAGAATAGCAGCATAGGGGACTCTCAGAGCAGCACAGCAGTGAATATTCTCACTGGACTGGAGCAGATGGTTGAAAGAAAAAGAAACACACACACACTTAAAAGCTGTAGAGAACAGCCTCACAAGACTCAAACTGACAATTACCATACCATATCTATTATTTTTAGTTTGCAACTTCCTATTTATTTCACTCAGGGAGTGCTCCTAAGTACACCACATATTTTGAAATGAAGGATTCAAGGGAAAGTGGGTGAGTTTAGGAGAGATCAGAGTGACTCAGTGGAAAATGAGCCAGATGCTATGGCAGACTGCCTGCCTCCGCCCCAAGAGCTCGCGGACGGCTGAATGACACTTTTCAGGGCCAGCAGGTGCTCCAGTGTGACCCTACAGAGTGCACAGCAAGGCAGGGCAGGTGCTTCCAGACTTCCCCCGCTCCACAGAGGGAGCACACTCTGAGCTGTGCTCCCACGGACACCTCCACTGGGCTCCGTCAACTTCATCAAGGATGAAATTATGTCATGACTTTTGCTTTCCAATTGTAAAAAGGGTCATTCTAAGTAAAAAATGGAACATTTGCTTTCAACTGGGGGTAAAACATTTCACAAATTATGAGCCTGGCATTGTCTTGGTAGTCTGATATCACGTGCAATGTAATCTCCCAGTATGGGCAAAGAGGAAACACAGAATCTTTACTGATAGAACACATCGGTTACTCATAACCCCCTGTTCAAAGCAAGAAGAAGCGGCAGCTAAGTGAAACACATGACTGAGTCAGGGCTCAGGAAGGATCTTTCAGTGCCAAGCTTAGCCTTCTCCTCCTTTGTCTTTGTCACATAACCGCACTGACCTTGCTCACAACCCTGCGCCTTCAAAATATTTACATTACAGCAATAAAGTTAAAAGCTCTTATGGGCATAATAAATCATTACTTAAAGTATTAGAAAATGGAAAGACCTTGTCATCAGTCTATGGTAAGACTTGATTTAAATTACAACAGGACAAAGTCCTAGAAACACGTTGTTTTTGTTTTGTTTCCTGTTTTCTCTTTTGTATTGCAGATCTCACTTTCCTTTGCACAGAAGTGAGTTTTGTTGTTAGTTTGTTTTCCTCAGATCATTCAAGCTAATTGTTTTTCTCGTGTCTGCAAACCCTAAATGGTCATATATTCAAATTAATCCTACAGAAATTCTCTTGATATATGATAAACACATGGCCAGGCGGGAACATCCCGGACCTGTGGCCAGGAATCCAGAGAAGGTAATCTTGAAAGGTCAAGGTGTGGCGTGACCAGAGTGACAGAGTGACTGAATCCACATGAATGAGTCTACATTGTCCATTTATTTCTCAAAGAGGAATAAAAATGCTACGCCATAATCACAGCTCAGAATGACGAATTTAAAAGTACATTTCAATTTTAAAAAATCAGTAGAGGTTTTTCTGCTTTTCCCCTGTGGGTCAGCACGGTTCTGAAACATGACATCCCTCACCAGTGGGTCACTGCTGTTCTGTCCGGCAGGGCAGGGTGACGCGTCACCCTAGGGTGAATGACCACCACCGCCTCCCACACACAGTCCAGACCTCAGGCTCACAGTGCAGCTGCCACCTGCCAGGCCATGAAACCAAGAACTGCGGCAGGAAAGAAGCCCTTACGCTGACACCTCCGCTCTCAAGAAGCCTAGGGACATTGTCAGTCGGACGAAGTAGTCAGTGCAATAAACGAGTTGCTAAGAAAAATCAACTCAACGCCAAAACCAGTGCTGCAGATCCATCCGCACCAGACACAGACCCAAACACTCCCGGTGTACTTTATACAAAACGAGTTAATCAGTGATATTGCTGTGCGAGAAACTTACAGCAGTTACAATTCAGTGGACTTCTAAATCAAAGGCAAACTCAGTTTGCACTTGGTTTTTCTCACTTGAAAGAGAAATGCAAAACTTCATATATTGTCTAAGTATATCAATGAATGGTAGGTTTTATTTTCATCATGAAGGTAGTATAAGTAGTGTTACCTACTTTCCACTTTATTCATTACTTAGGTCTTCCAGGGAAGGGGAAAAAAAATTAAGTCTCTTCACTGAAATGCTTTTAAAGATGCTCAAGTAAATGTTCTAGAACCCTGACTTTAATACTCTTTCTAATTCACTCAGCTTAGAAAGAGACCTGGATCTGGAAGGATTTGGGAGCGTATGCAGATGAAAGAGAAGCCAGAGTTAAGCCAAAATAGGTGACAGGTTGGCAGAGCAAGTAAAGTTATTAATAAGACAATTCTTAAAAAGGATTTGATATCCCAGATCTAAACTTTGCGCACATAAGGCCAGTGTTGTTCAATCAAGGTCATAACTACATTCAAAAAGGCAGCATCTCCGTGTAGAAAATGCAGAGAAAGAACCATGTTGGACACCCAGGAAGGTCAAAGAATCAGAGGAATTTAACAAGATTTATAAAAAATGACATCAGAAGAAAAATCAGCTTACCTAAGACCTGTGGCAATTCGCACATCTGGGAATTTTTCAGACTCATTTCTTTTGAGTAACATATTTGTAAATAAGCATAAAAATCACATCTGCTGAGATATATACAATATTGCTTAAATAATTATGCTACTATAGTACTTTATTTAAAATCAAATCTAGCAATTGGCAGATATTATATTTTATGGAGAAGAGATATAAGTTTAGAATTATGGAAAATTCATTTATTTTCTAATTAAGCACAAAGAAAATATATGCTGATAACAAACTTAAGGAAAATAGATATAGATATAGATATAGATATATTTCCTGTATGTGAAACTTTACTGCAAGGGCCTTCTTTTACTTCAATGACAATATACTAAATTGTTAGCTTATTTTAAATGGAGAAAATAAGAATTGGCCTTCTTACATAATCATACATAATTGAGTTAGATGATCAAATACAGGGTTTCAGAAATAGCAGAAACTTATTTTTTGTTTTATTTATTTACACTGCCTTGCATTATAGCAAATAAAAAACACCAACTTCCATGTCTTGATCAAGAAGATCAAGAAGCTAGAAATGATCATTTTTAGAGATTTATAAGCTCCAGTGTTCTGAAGACATTTTTTGAGTACTATTCAAAGTTTCATGTTTTTTAGACTGCCTAAAAAATGCTCAAATGTTCCTACTTTCTTAAACAATGTTAGAACATCCAAATATTTGCTTTCTTTAATATAACCTTTATTACTACAAGCTTGTGCTAGAATGTTATTCCACCTCAGCACTGTAATGGCTTTCTGAAATACACCCTTGCCCACCATTAGTCTCATAATTACGAGCCCAGTGATTCTTTCATGCCTCTCTCAGGAAGGCAACTTCTTAGAAATCTATTAATAAGGTAGTACAAAATTGATAACAATTTTTTTTTGTTTATGTGAAGTTACATATTCTTCAGGATTTATCTTGGGTATCTCTCATTAAAAAGAAGAAATATCTTTGGCTGTTAAGAACAGCGCGCCTGGAGAGGATCTGAGTATTACTGCTATTGGTATAGCAGAGTCTGACAACGCCACACAACAACGGTGTCCATCATTCTAGTAGCGTGCATCTATACCGCGTTCAGTTTGTCACTAAACACCTAAATCTATCTTTTGCATACCATTGTTTCTTTATTCCCAATTTATGCATCTCTAGCCCCTTCTCTCTGCTAACTACCAACTGGCCCCATCATCCTAAAGTTTTGTGTTATCTAATTCATCTCTCTTCTCCATATACCACATATTGATATTTGTCTTTTTTGAATGGTTTATTTCATTTAGCATAATATCCTCTATGTCCATATATGTTTTGCAAAGGGCAAAGGTTCATGTTTTATATAGCTTAATACCATTCCATTTGCACATGGTGGGGGTGTATACATGCCTAAATACACACAATGGTGTGGGTGTGCTGTATGTTCTTCATGCATTAGCCCATGGGTATCTGGGTGTTCTCTACATCTTGGCTGCTGTAAATAGTACTGCAATAAACACAAAGATGCTTATATTCTTTGCGATTAGTGTTTCTGTATTTTGGGGGATAAATACCCCAAAGTGGGATAACTGGATCACAAGTAATTTCCATTTTCAATTTTTTGAAAGTGGCCATACCAATTTACATTTACACTAACAGTGTGTGAGGGTTCCCTTCATGCCACATCATGGAAATATCTGTGTGTGTGAAAGAAAGAGACTTTACTTTGACATAAACTTCTATAAATGGAGAAGACACCTTTTAGAGGAAATATCATTTTCCTATTAATTTCATAGTATTGGCTAATGTGAAAGAATCAGATGGGAATTATAAAATTAATTCTACTTTAAAATTATTAAACAGCAAGAAACCAAAATTATCATAGCTTCTTTTCATAGTCGATGTTTTATACAATTTGAATCAGCCCCTGATAATTACTATGTTGAAAATCCCGTAGAAGATATTGTAAGGTAAAGATGTCATGTCATATATTCCACACACAAAACTTCACAATGTTCTCATTCATCGGCATTTCAGATGTGCCTGAGCCTCCTGGTCCAAGCACAGCACTTGTTCTTGTCCTTCAGCACCACAAGGGGTGTTTTAAAATACTGATTGTTCAACTGTGTCCATTATAGGGGACCAACATCCTAAGAGCAATGAACATACCTGTGATACAGATCTTAATTTCTAAATGGCATCCAACGAAAGGAAGCATGCCTCTTGGAGAAATTAATTTCCCACTGGATCAGAAAACTATACCACAAACCTGGGACATCTTTCTGTGCCTGAGCATAACAAAATACTCAGAGAATAAGAGGGAGATGCCGATGTGTATAAAATCCAGTATGAAGAAGCTCCCTTTAATGAGTCACAACACACAGATTTGAATCCACTAATTGAAACAGGGGTGCATGAGTCCATACTGAGGTGACTAATAAGAAAGACGTGCACTGCCTTGTAATAATATACTGAATGCACAAACAGAGTAATAAGAAAACACTGCCATATATCCCAGCAATAGGAGAGGAATCAGCTATGTACATTTTCTCAAATATTCTTTTGCAATATTCATTCCAAAAATAAATATTGTATGTGCATTGGACACAAATGAAAGTCTAGCAAAATTAATGTCAGCCACAATGGGACAAAATAACCATGTGTGATTCCTGGTACAAAGCACCAATGACTGCAAACATGTAAAATCTTAAATGAGAAACCATCAGATAAGCTTGAAGTGATAGACATTCTAAATATCACTGACCAGGTCATGCAAAGTTAAGAATAAGAAATTCCAGTTTAAAAACATGAAAATCAATGCAACACACCAATTTTCTATTGTTTTGAAGAAAATTTAAAGGATACTGTGGAAAATTGAAGAATTAGTTATAATGTGAATCATTTAACTTCAGGATTCAAATCTGAATTTGAAAATAATTTCATCATCATTAAGAAACACTATTTGCATGGAAGTGTGTGTTATGCAAAACTAATTAAAAACTTAATTTAAAAAAATATAACAGTTGTAGAGTAGGATATTTTAATACTAAACTTGCAACCATGCCAATATCAATAAGATAAAGAATAAATCAACAATACCCTTAAATGAGGAGCTAATCCTAGAAACAAATATAGAATACTGACAACCTCATTACTGAACTAGTCTTCATTATACCATTAGATGCAGCTATTTTTGCAAAGGGCAGAGTCTAAATCTTATCTGCAGTAAGAACCAGCGGACCAACGTTAGTAGCCAAAGGGATCTATCCTCTACATCCGAAAGCTCAAGAAGTAAAGTGTGTCCGTGCACAGCGATCCCTGGAAGTCTCAGCAAGTCCTACAAAGGATGTAGGGATTGGTGTGTCTCAGCTGCCCTATGATCATAACAGCTTCGTCCTTCCCAAATATATATACTGCCACTCCATGGGAGAAGAAATGGCAGGTGTGTAACAACACTCTCTCCGCAACAACTGAGCTACCAAGAGTCTAATCTAGTAAGTCAAAGACACAAATACACTGAGTTTACTTTTTCTAAAGATTTTGTCCCCTATAAACATTGTATACATTATGAACAGAGAATTTTTGAAATAAATGATTTTGTAATAAACATAATGAGCATGAGTCATCCATACTGTCCCCTGTAGTAAGCTTAGCTGTACAATCCATAGTGGCACATCATTGTACTCACTTCTACACTTTCAGAACTTTCCTGAACATTTGATAGCACATGTGAATGAAATTTCTTCTAAGTCAAAAGATTGGTTAATTGACCTTATAACATAAATGACCACTTCATGTAAATTAAAATCTTTAAAAAGAGTCTATTTATAAGACCGTCTCTGAATTTCAGTAAGGAATCAACTCAAAAGCTCTTGAATTGCAATTATAGGCCCTCAGAAAATGAATCTTATTTGGAGCTAAATCTCTGTTCTACAGACATCTGGGCCTTCTCTCTGAGGAGCAGCATTAAGCCTACTTATTATTTATATGAAATATCTATTCCCAGAAGGAGAACAAGGCATTTTTCCAAAGTTTAAAGAATGTTCTTGAGTTTTAATAACGACAGACAGTTGAGTGAATTCAAGTGTTTAACCAATAAAGTTCAGCTTTCCATTTCTCATAAAACAAAGTACCATTTTTGTTGTAACTCAATATTATTAATATTTAATATATGAATACTATTTATCAAGCTTATGTGATTCCTCGCTATTATTGATGAAAGAAACTTAGAAAATAAAGCCACATATAACTAGAAATCTGATTTGTGATGGGCCTGAGTTCTACAGTTTTAATAACTCCAGCCCTTTTATTTAATCCAACACTAGTTCTATAGTACAACTGAGATACTGCTAGAGAAAAAAAAAAAAGGGAAAGGGGAAGAACCGTAATCCTGAACTTGATGAGGAACTATTATCTCACTTGGCCAAACATTTTTTTTAAAGATTTATTTATTTATGCATACAGAACTGGGGTACAGGCCAGAGATGCAGAGGGTGAGAGGATTCACCAGAGATAGAGTGGGGAGCAGAACAAGCTGACTGATGAAGTCCACTACTAAGGGGAGCAGCAGGCAGGTCAGGAGAGGTCTGCCACACCCTGTGAGTCACCTCTAGGGCAGGGATCGAACTTGCTCTGACGTGGCTTTTAGCTTCTTAGTGCTGTGCTTTAACCTGCTGCGCCACCAGGGTAGGCCAGGACAAACTTTTTTTTTTTTTAACTAAAAATAGCCTGCTGTGTAATATGTACCAATCATTTTGCTAAGAATGATGAGAACTATTAGAACTAGAAATCAGTGAAGTCAGAGAAGAAAACACAAATACTGTTGAGCCTTTTCATCTGAATTGCAGCAATCGCTTTATATGAGGAAATTTTTTTTGTTTTATTTTCTATCCTTGGGTTCTGTAGTCATGAATTCTACCAATTACACCATGTTGGTTGAGTCTATGTATGCAGAAACATCAATATGTTTAAATATCTTACAATGAATCACACATAGATTTTTCAATTGCTGAATAGGCAATGGACAGAGCTAAGATAGTTACCAGTATTGTGGGAATTCCTGGGGCTGGATGACACAATTAGAAATCCAGATCATGCCAAAGAGTTAAGTCTTTTATTAGGTCCTCTGTTTCTGTTAACACCATAAAGCACTGCATCCTGTAAATGATGTCAGCAAATATTTACTGAAAAGGGCTAGGAAGTAAGACCTTGGGGGTCATAGTATCTATATCAAATACTCAATTTCCTTAAATACAAGACAGAAGCAGGTCAAAAGTGACCAATAATATATCACTTTCTGTAGTTCTGGTGCCCTAAAGACAGGGTGAATGGGAAATATACTGGACTTCAAAGAAAATGGAGCTTTATCTCAAGTCATATTACTCTTTGTAACTGAATTAAGCTAGACATGAACTTCTAGCATGCATACCTACTTTAAAAAGTGGGTTTGAAATCATGTCAATAAGGTAGTGTCCTACCTACATCTTGAATAATTTCTAAAACTTTTAGATATATTTTGCTATCAATAAAAAGTAAAGATCCACAAGATGGTATGCTGAAATGACAAAGAAATATAGATAAATGTGATTCCACAAAATTTCACTGTTTTTAGAACCTGAACTCAGTATAAAATTTACATAGAAGGCCAAGAAGAGACAAGATAGCTCCTTAAGTGTAAGGTGGGAGACATTCACTACTGAATACACAGTATTTAAAGAGCATAGTCTACAGAGAGAACATTTAATGAACAATGTCAGACATGTGGGTCCTTAAAATAGAACAAAAGCCCAGCATCAGTACCATATGCATGAATACCAGAGTGTGATGAATTATAGCATAATTTGGACAGGAAAGACAAGAAATTTTCTCAAATACAAAATATACAAATGTAACTTGGGAACAAAATATCTCCTTAAAAAGTGGTGAAAAATAAAATCCACAAAAATACAGATTAAAAATTTGAATCATTGGTTTGAACTATATGAAATTGCCATTTTTAAAACAATTTTGACAATAGAAATGCAATTTCACACAAGCAAACATGCATTAATGATAACTATTGTTATCAAAAATAGTATTTAGGCAATGAAATGTCAAACCATAGAATAAAATAAAACTCAAAAGCCCATATGTTCAATATAAACAACAAAGACAGTCATCAAATCAATAAGATGTAACAACCCAGCAGATAATTACTCAAACAACACTCAAAAAAGTCATCCACATGGTCAATTTTATAATATATAACAAAATATCAAATTAATGAGTCATCAAAAGAAGCAAAATTAAAAACAGAATAGGATATTGTTCTATATTCAGTAGGATAGCTGAATGTAAAATATCGGCATGACTTTGGAAGATGGAAAGCATTGAATATTGCTGTGAAATCTAATCACCATGCCACCAGAAAAATAATTTATCTTGATTGAATAAATTTGAATAGATATATACTTTATAAGAAAAATCACCAGTACCTTTTACTAAAATAAATGTGTGAAGATAAACACTAAGAGATGTGTACAAGAATGTCATAACTTTACTATACTTCATAAAAGCTGAAAATACTCAGAAATGGAAGATGCTTTTTATGTTATTGAGAAAGACCTTACACAACAGCATATGTGCATTATAGCAACACCGTTTTAAATGCAAAAATAAGCACGAAATAAATGGAGCTATATGGTTGGAAATTTCAAAACCATGATGCCTCTATTATGAAGAAAAGCAAGTGATAGAGCTGATGGGTGGGCTTGGCGATGTCCAGAATGTTTCTCTCTTGATAATGTTAGGTAAATGTTTTCAATTCCAAAGGAATGAATCCTTTGAACTACAAATTGACATTTTGTTTACTTCTTCAGAGGTAAGCGCTGATGCACCAAATTTTTCAACTATACTCATCACCCTATGATTCAACAACTGCACTAATTCCATGTAGTTCTTTAAAATTCTATGACAAGTACAAAACAACTTAGTCAGAAGGTCAAAGGAAACCAAGACCTTAAAGATTAATGAGACACTGCAGCAGTGAGAGGTTATGTAGAAGGTTATCATAATGGGAGACGCGGCAAAGCTGACCTACTTAAGTCACTGAGCTGAGGTGGAGTGAGTTAGAGAGAGGCTTGCCACTGAGCTTTCAGGAAGGTCATGTCCCGCAAGCATTATAGGCCATGGTAACTTTAGAAAAATCACATTCATTGGAAAATCAGTGGAATTTTTCATACAGGAAACCATGAAACCATGACCAGAGTAAAATGTTTGAAAGGTGACTGTCATCCCATGTGGACCAATTTGAGTGAGGCAAGAGCACAGCAGGAAGACCACTAGAGGACACCTAGGTCCTGCCCTCGGTGTGGTGACCAGTGACTGGCTGATGGCAGAACCTGGGAGCACATCTGAATGTCAGGTGTGTGTTGAATGTAAGGTGTGCAGAGATTATACAGCCAGATTTGATATTAATTTTTCCTAAGGGTACACATGATAGTTGTGGTTGTTTTTATTTTTCTTTCTTTCAAGATGACATCTTAGACGTCATACAAATGACACTTCAGAAGTTCCATGAAGGACTTTGTATTATATTAGATGTGAAGGGTGGGACAGCCTGTCACCATGGACACCACCCAGGCATGGACAGTTGTGCCAGGGGTGTGACAATTTTTGAGATGGGAAAACTGAGATGACCTAAAGTTAATGTTGAACAGCATTTCAGTTTTCAACATACTATTTCTGGAATGTTTCTTAAAAAAATGATTTAATAGAATCTACTGGATCAATAGATCCCAAGAGACCCGGTTTACTATGAACAAAATGAAACCCCTGGGTGATACTGAAGATCTAGTCAAGATGAAGACCTACTTAGAAGCTAGGTATTTAATGTATTATTGAGGAATTGGCATTAATCTAGATGCAAAAATTATGCCTTTATAAATCATTATTTCAGTAAGCATCACATAATAATTGTGGCACTGTGATTAGTAATTCCATGGGCTTGGAAAGTCTACTTTGACAGCTAATGTTTGAATCCTCATTATTTTGGTTTTATCACCATTTAATTTCCATTATAAATGCATTAGAAAGGCTTTTTGATAATCATGCATATAATTTTCGCGCCACTGTGTAGCTATATTCCATCAGGGATGCACTGAAATTTTCACTGACTGCTCTTTTCAGGATTTTCCTTCTGTGTTGATGTATGCTGGCTGAGAGCATGGCTGTGCTTTACCTCAGGGTTATTATATTCCACCCAGCACCCGTGATGTTTTATTATGGAAATGTTTTCAGGTTAGCATGATAATTTAGTCCTACCCAGAACCTTGTGGAACTGTCCATGGGAAAAGCCTAGTTGGAGAATGATTGTAATTATTTCAAGGGATGTCAAGGAAATCAAGTCTAAGGAGCAAGTTTTAGAGCTTACAATCACTCAGCTAATTTACAGTCACACCAAAAAAAAAAAAAAATGGTACTGATTGCTAATGATGTCTACTTGGTGAGAAAACTCGTAAATGTATTCACATGGAAACAATATACCCCTACATTTGCCACAGGCAAAATGTGACACGTAAACATTTATGTCCTTATACCTGTGTGTACTGAGAGAGACGAGAGGGAGAGAGGGTCCTTGCATGAGTGAGTGATGAATGAGATACAGGTGTAAGGCACACTGTCATCTGCCCGACATCTATGGTTTGTTTTGCCCGACCAACATGCTAGCAACTCTTTATTTAAAAGTGATTTTAACTGGGAGAAGTTAATTTTTATTTGGAATGTCGGTGTGGAAATTCTAGAATAGTAGGCATTCGAAAGCCAGCGATTCCAGGAAACCAGCACAAGCTGCCTGCCACAATGTGCCTTTTATTTATTTATTTTTTAAACATCCTACTTGACTCAGGCTTTTCTAAGAAATCACATTGCCTTCGTTAATAAATGGTTGTAACTCAGGAAGGGAAATCAATGCTAATTGCATTGATTATGTCAAAGTAATTCAGCTCCATTGCTGGTTTATGTTACTGTCCTATGCCTGGACTATGCTTCCATACTGTCGCTTGAATTTTCCACTTTGGGTTCACCCTCAGGAAAAAAGCGTTTCCTAAAACAAAACGCATAATGCTATGCAGCTAATTTAAAATATTCTCTTAAAAAGGCAATAAAATTTGTACCTAGAACTTGAAAAGCCCTCAGGATAACGCACCTCCACCGTCCTCTAAGGGAGAAGCTGGGACATTCGAAGGTTTCTGGGTGTGTTTGCAACCCCTGTTGTACAGTTTCAGCATAATCATTTTTCATTCTCTTGACCTTGTTGGAGCCCTGCCCATGTCAGCTAACACTTTTAAGAACGGAAGCTTCAAAGTTCTGCAAACTGCATGTAGGTCACAAACTGGGATTTAACTCTGGAAAGTATTTACATTTTTTGTAGCATTAGAGCTTGTGGGAAAGGTCTAACCCATATTTATACTCTGTAAACTCAAGGCTTTGATTTTGACAATGACAAGCTTTCACCCACAAGGTTTATATTTTTAAAATGAAGAATTATAAATGACAAAGAATTCTATAAAGGCAAATCTTTTTAATTTTTAAAAATCTAAGTATCACTTCCATGCTCTACTTTTGCTGAGTCAAAATGCCAAGATGTGAGTGTGCCTTATTTCAGTCAGTCAGGCATGGGTTGAAGAAGGCACAGTTTCATCTGGGACCCAGTTGTATCTGTCCTTCACCACAGCCTCCAGCCTCATCATCAGCTACCGAGAAATTGGAGTGTTTTCCCATAAGAGGCAGAGAGTTGGGTGCATTTTCTCGAATTATTCCCTTTTCATCTATACAAATGTCATGCTGCATAACTCAGAAAACCCAGGAATATTTCTTTATCGAGAAGCCCACTTCTATGGTAGCAGGGATTATAATTTCAGAGGCTAAATACAATTGTTTGAGAATTAATCCAATCTCTAAACTAGCTGAGTTAGCTAGATAAAATTGAGTCAATTTTTAGTCATCTGAAACATAATGTATTATTCATGGTTCTCAGAGAAACAGAACCAATAAAAGATATAAAGTGCCCATGCCTAATTATCTCTACCCAGCTCTACAATAGTCATCATTATATAACTGAATACAATAAATTCTATAAAATATAATTATGTATGGATGATTAAAACATTAGAATTTAATATTAATCTGAGTTATATTAATTTAGATAGAGACTTGTTTTAAGGAACTGAAACATGTGATCATGGAGTCTGAAAAGTCCAATTGTCTGTCTGCAAGGTGCACACCCAAAAAAGCTGGTGACGAATTTTCAATCCAAGTCTGCATCCTGAAAATCAGATACCTCTGAAAATCAGATACCTGTGCCAGGGCATGAGGTTAGCATGCAAAACAGAAAAGAACATTATTCTTCTATTTCTTTTTCCAATTCAGCCCTGCATGGATGGATAATACCCAACCACACACTGAAGGATAATCTGTTTCCTCCGCACAGAGATTGAACTTCTTCTTCCAGAAATACACTCCGACACACAGCAATAACACTTGACACTCTAGCTGTGCAACCCGAGGCCGAGTCAAGTTAACCCACACAATTAAGATGGAAATGATAATCATTGCAAGCAGATTTTGCAGGATTAAAGTCAATGAGATGATGTAGGTAAAATTATTTTTATATGTAAAAGTTTATAAAAGGCTAGTTTCTTTAAGGAAAAGTCAGGGTAAAAGTCCTTTATAAGGTGGTTTCTTCATGTCAGACTCTTAATCTTTGGCACTGTAACCAACCAGGGATGTGATGATTTCTGTCATTTTGATCAAATATTCTATGTAGGTGAATGAACTGTGCTATAGGTAATTATGGTGATTGATTTTTCTGTGAACTAAGTGAACTGAAAATAGATTTTGAAGTTTAATTGACATTTTAATAGATGCATGAGAGAAATGGTGGTATATTTTAGAAGTTTTGGCTCACTTATATTTTTATATTTAATTAAATATTGTTGCATTTTAAGTACACCATTAAGATAACCATTTTCTATTATTTTAGAATATATCATTGACTATACTTTGTGGTTATAGTACATCTATTTATGAAGGTAATTCCCCCATCCCAGCTCTCAAAGACCTGAGAAAGCACTTAAGAAAATATATGAAGCATACTTAAGAAAGTAAACAAAAATCAGTGCTTCTATGGTATGTGAAAAACATGAGGAGATGATATGAATTCTAAATATATAATTTAAAAAGGAAATAAGTGTAACATTAGATTTTTAAATAGTAAAACATGAAAGAGTCATAAGAAATAAAGGGTAGAGTCAAAAGTACCATAATTTTTATCAAGGTCATGAGAACGGCAATAAAAAAATCACATCAGGCCCTCCCTGGTGGCAAATTAAAGCATAGTACTGAGAAGCTAAAGCCACTTTAGCAAGAGTTCGATTCCCGCCTGCCCCAGGGGTAACCACATAGCGCGGCAGACCTCTCCTGACCCGCCTGCTGCTCCCCTCAGCAGTGTACTTCATGGATCTGCCTGTTATGCTCCCCACTTTGTCTCTGGTGAATCCTCTCCTCTCACCCTCCACATCTGATTAGTTTGTAAAATGGATAGTGGATAGTGGCCCCAGTGGTGACATCATTTATTTGGAGTAAAGTTTTGTGCTCTACTCTATGAGTAATGAAGGTAAATTCATTCATTTTTGGTCAATTTCTCCTTCCCAAAGCAACTTAATGTTTACTATACACATTAGGTAGCACCTTATGGAGTCATAAATAAAATGGTGAACAGATGAGAGTCTCCCTTTCATAGAAATTGAATTATCACAAGAAAAATAAAAGAGAATAAAATAATTGGTTGCAGCGAGAAGACAGAAATGTGTAGCAGATGAAAAGAGCATATAAGAGTTTCGTAGGCTCTCCTGAGCGGGTGCACCCAGGTTGAACTCAGAAGTTTAAGTCATAACCACAGAAAAGACACAAAACACAATTTAATGAAAATAAACTATAAGGATTCTTTTTTTTAATCATGAGAGTGCTTTCAATGTCCTTTTGAGATGGAATAGTATTCTTAGCTGTATCTGAATTGCTATATAAGTACTAGTAGGTAGGATTATCAGTCACAGAGTACAAATAATAGAGAAATCAAGGTTAACTACCAGTCAGATGTGTGTGCTTAGTCACAAGCAATCTATGAAAACTAATATTAGCATTTTAAAATTTAGAAGATACTCATCTTTGCCTCTTCTATTTTCATTAATAATGTATTGATGAGAAGAGCATTTATAACATCTTCTGAAGGAAAGTAAAAGGATTATATCACTAGCCAATATTTCTTTGAATGATATTATATTCATCCAAACATTTTCAGGAAACTGAAAAGCAATGGTTAATACATGAGAATATTTTAAAATATGAAACAGTATCACAAAATGAGTGACTTTTAGTATATTCCTTCTTTGATATCACAAGCATTAGGTAAATTTCTAAGAAGGAATACATACAACTACTTGGCATCATAATAAGTTATATTGTTTACCTAGCAATAATCTAGGTGCATATACGTGTGTAAAATGCATATATATGTGGCAATCTAATCATTATATTTATTCATTTTAAGAATACTTATTTTCTGTGTACTACCAAGTAATTTCCTTCAAATTCAAAGTCAGCCTGCATCAAAATCACTAAAATGATTTCCTTCTTTAAATGCTTCTTGAGCACAGTTATTTCTAAAAGTAAAAATACAAAGCAAAAAATCAAGTGGCCTTTCATTGAGGAAAAAATAAATGTACTAACAGATCCAATCGTCCTTGAATATAAACAGATTTCTAAGAAGGCATTTTGTTTAAAAGACCGTTCAGAAGTGAACAGTAAATGGAGACTTGAATAGACTATCAGACACCAACTTCAGGCCCACACTCTTTCAATAAATTTCTCTAAATATTAAGGTACAAAATATAAATGACCTTAAGTACAAACACCTGAACAGTCCTCCATCAAGTATAGTCCATAGCTCAGAAATTGCTGATATCCATGTGATCACAATATACATTCTGCAGTGAAAAATTAAAAAAAAAAATACAGCAATCTACTTCAAAGAATTACCCATGATACAAAACGCTCTTGTAAGTAGGGATGTGTGAAAAATTCATAGTCCCAATTTATCTCTGGCAAAGGAATACTATGAGCCAGACATATCGCCAAATATACAGAAAAGTATAGTGGAGTCAACAGACATGAAAAGATGGAACGTATACTCATGGAGTATTAAAATTTTTGTTGCACACACACACACTATAACAGAAACCTTTTTGTCTATAAAGAGCCAGCCTGTAAGAAAACAGTAAAGATCAGCCTAGATCAGGTGCATGCAGCAGACAATAAATCAAGCCCTGATTTATATAATTTAACTATTTGCATAGTGAAAATACTTGCACCATATCTCTTTTTCAAATGGCTAATGTGATGTCACTGAGTCAGAGCTGGGAAGAGATACTCAATGGTTCACAGTATATGCTATTTCCACCACACCCACACACCTGTACCAAGTAACGCCAAAGGCAAGATGCTGGTTTTAGTAGTAAATAGAAATTGAAGAAAAAAGAAAAGAAAACAGCAATGCCTTTAAAGTCTATGGATACTGTTGGCACAGAGTCACATCATAAACTAAAATATTTGATGAAACATGTATCGTTCAACCCTGAGTCTAAGAATTATTCAGCAGCATAAGGTGATGGTGAAATCATCAGTTCCACTTCGGGAAGGACAGGATTCAAAAACGGAATCAACAATTTTTTTTACCAACCAAGTTTATAATACAAAAAAATTCAGCCCTAACATACATAATAGATCTTTTTTCCAAGTTGGAGGATTTAGAAACAAGTCATGTATGACTTTATACCAAAGCATTGCAAATAATTCTACAGGATAAAGTTCAACGACACTGACAAAGACGAAGTGATTAGTTCGTTGGTCCAAATTTACCAAACGTTTTTCTTTGACATGTTCAATACTGTTTACGATATCCTCCCTCGCTCATACAGGGTTTTTTCCTTAAAAACTATTATTAAACCACTTCAATAAATCATTAATCCCTGCCTGTTGTGGTATAGATTAAACTCTGCGCCCCCGTGTGTAAATGAGGGAAGTGAGGGGAGTGTTCCTTAATGCACAGTGCCGTAGAGAATCAGCGTACTCTTCAACTGAAAGGTAGCTTGCCTGGGGTGCTAGGAAAAGATATCAGAGTGCCAGAAGGTGAGAGATCAAATTTAAATTCAGTTGTCAAGAGGGTAGGCCATTTCTGAGTGTGTGCTTTTAAGCTAGTTTAGTATATAAAATATTAATATAAAAAAGACTTTGCTGTAACATTCCGCTAAACATTGTCCAGTCCAAACAAGTGGAAGTTATAATCAAAGACACAATAGATAATTTTCTAAAAAGAATCCAGAAAATATTAAATGAATCATTATATTTGAAATATACAAATATATAGCTGTCCTCTGACATTCAAAGTAAAGATAATTAGCACATATTGAACTAGAACCAGAGCCATTTTGGGGCCTCCCCTACTTTGCTGCTTGATTCTCATGGCGAACACAAAGTATATTCTTTCTCAGCAAAGGTAAGGCAAGTTACTTAAAAAGCCTTTGTACAGACATGCCGCTGACTTCTAAATGCTCTGTGGTGGACGAACCCTTTTAAACTGGTGGAGATGCCATCTGTAAGTGAAGAAATACTGCGTGAGTAGTCGCTGCCTTAGTTGTGCGTCATCGCTGGTGCTGCTGGGTGCGCTGTGGTTACACACACCTAAAGGATGTGTCGCCTCGCCTCCAAGCCACCCAGTGATGGAAGCCAATGAGTCAATAACAAAATTTTCTTTGATAAATAAAGGTCTGTTGCTTTTGTAAATGATTTTCTGTGCTATTAAAATGCTAATGGGAGAGACTATCAAATCAATCATAAAGATTAACTAATCTGATTGAGGAGGGATGGGAATTCTCCCAGAGAAAACAATTAAGATACAAAGTGATTAGCTAGCCCTACGTTATCATGGAGTCCAGGGAAGAAATACCACTTAGGTGCGTCCGTCTGAATTTACTGTCATAAAGTGGCTGGGACATATTCATAAATGGATCATTCCAGTACTTCCTCACAAGTCGGCTATTCGGAGCTGGCGCCACTTGCTATGGAGCTCTCCTCGCAGAGCAGCTCGGAGGCCAGGCAATCCTCAGGGCCTGGGTGGTGAAGGGCGGAGGGGACACCACCTCCGTCACCCACTGGAAGAGCTGACACGAAACCAAGGGGATAACAAGCAGAAATGCGGCCCAGGGCCAAGCAGGAGAGCGTCCTCGCTCCAAGTCAAGTGTGTTCGCCATGGTGCTGAACCAGCCCAGGACGTGCTCGGAGAAGCAATTTGCACCCTGCAGCTATGCGCCTTCCTCCCTCAGCATCACGCAGGATTCTCCACTCCCCATGGCCTCAGCAAGCCACCCTGACTTGGCGGGTTTGGAATCAGTGTGGCCTTGTGGTGCAGCTGGCTCCACTGCTGCAGCAGGTTTTACTCCCCCTGGCTTCTGCTGCCCACCCACCACATGCCCACAGGACCCCACAGAGTGGCCAGCCCCACCACGGACACCTGAGTGGCCGGCAGCAGCTGGAGCTCCCTGAGGGCAGTCTTCATTCCTAATCCTTCAACACGTCTCTAAAGCAGTGAGCCAAGTCAGCCGTCCCCGACGTCGACCTGCCGTCCTTTCACATCTCCCCTTCAGATCCTCCACAGACAAATGGCTCTCGCCAGGTTTCATATCTGAATGCGCCACAGCACCTACACTGCTCTTCCAGGAGACTTCTTCAGCTTCAGCTCAGACTTGAATTTACTTTTCCTCTGAGAAAGAGCAAGTGACGAGCTGCAGGACTTGGTCACACCGCGGCAGCAGGAGGGAGAGAGAAATGAAAAGAGAAGCAAGAAGGCAAAGAGACGCTCTGGGAAACGAAGAGACAGCTTCAGGCCCACAACACTGAGCCAGTAGAATTCAATGTGAAGCGCCCCGGAAAACCTCATCTGCACATCCATGGGCGCGCAGAGTAGGAGAAACTGACACAGCCAGTCAATGAAGCTGCAGTTACAGACAGATAGCTCGGGTAGGGCTGGAGAGGACACAGCCCTGCAGACCCAGCCCAGACGCAGACGCACAGCAGCGTCTGGCTCCGAGACCAAGGTAAAGCGAGTCCGACGCACCGCAGGTGATGTCTTGAGTGCCAGTGGCCAGTCGAATATGAAGGCAGGTGCCCAGCGGGCCTCGGTGGAAGAACATGGTGCCTTGCGGTGAGTGCAGGAACCAGGAAGCGTTTGCCCCTGTGGCCCTGAGTCGTGTAAGGTGGTGTAAGAAAACTTAAAGATAAGCCAGCTGGTTTTTCCTTTTTTATTATCTATAAATTTTGGGGAAAATTGAATTTAGCCATAAAATAAATCACATGTAGTTCTTATCCTAATGCCAGCACCCATATGCACAGGCATTTTTAATCTATTCTTTCATTTATGGTGAGTATTTATGACAATGATTGAAAATCCTGATGGAAATTTTCCCAGTTGAGTAATTCTATAAAAATGTTCATAGTGTAAAAATATATTTAGAAATGTATGGTACCCTTTTTCTCCAGACCCTCACCCCTGTACTTATTGCTGCCCTATTTACAATAGTGAAGATGTGTAATCAACCCAAATGGCCATAAATAGATGAAGATGTGGTACATATACACTATGGAATATTACTCAACAATCAAAAAGATAAACTCATGCCATTTTCAGCAACATGGACGGAACTGGAAAAGATTATGCTTAGTGAAATAAGCCAGAAGTAAAAAGGAAAATACCAGATGGTTTCACTCATAGCAGGAGTGTGAGGAATCAGGGGGGGGAAAAAATATATATATAGTAATTGCAATAAAGTAAAAAAGAACATCAACTAATAACTATAAACCAGAGACATTCTATGGGGGAGGAAGAGGAATAGGATCAAAACTGGATTGGGAAGAGCACAGGGGCTGTGGTAGATGGTACATGGGTGAAGTGGTGGTGGGAAGCCCATGGGGTTACAACCAAGATAGAAAATGTACAAAATGAGGAATAATGTGCTATATGTGTGTACGTATGTATATATGTATGTATGTGTATATATGTGTACAAAATGAAGAACAATGTACTATATATATAAAACATTATTGCAATATAAAATAAAATAAATGTATGGTAAGCAGAACAAAAAACATTTCTCTTTAAAGAATGTGAAATAAGCCAGGTCGCTTCCTGGCAAATTTGCTTCCTATGATATCAGTATGTCATACCCTCTATTAAGTAATTCATTCAGGGAAAAAGCTAATTTGAAACTTAAAATAGCCACGAAGAAGCTTCCACTAAAGTACGGATCAGTAAAAAAATTACAAATCCAGACGCTGGGCCAGTGAATTCCAGTCAGTTAAATGTGAAGGTCAGGAAGTGATTACGGGGTCACCAGTGAAGAATATTTGTAGCATACACATTTTATCTCAAGTAAAGCAATATGCAAACCAAGCAAACCATGTCAACAGGAAAGTACTTTGCTTTCCATCTCTGTGCTCATTTAGACAGTTTACAGGCCCTTGAAAGACCACCTATGACGAAGGCCTGGTCTTACACAAGCTTTGTTGGTGACTGCACTTTGTGTTCTAACAAGTACTGTGCTCACGGTTGTACCCTAATTGTTTTGCCAGTGACCGTATGCTACCTAAAAGTAATTATTGCACAGAGTGTCTGTATTATTCTGTTTCTTTGAATATTACTTTTCATATAAAGATGTTACAGAAGCAGACAAAGTTGGATTTTGCCTTTGAGACATTTTATTTCATAAGGAAATGAGAATTTTTTAAAGGGAAAAGAGAATGTATCACAGCATACTGAGCATTCCTGAAGGATAATTCTGTGGAGACAACTGACATTGAGTTTAATGAATCTTGATAACTAGTTATCTTTAAAATCTGAAGTGGAATTATAATACACAAGATACAAATGAACCTCTCCTCAAGCAACTACATAAAGAATAATCACTAACAATTTCATTTTAATGATATCACCTTTGTTTCAAGGAAGCATAAATTTGAGCAACTTAATTTCCAAATATTCAAATAAAACTATTTACATTTAGTAAGTATGGAACAAGATATTGTTAATACAGTTTACAGGAAAGTAGAAGGCAAAAATTAACTGATTTTAATAAGCTAATCTTTTGCATTTGTAGGATGCTGTCTCTCTTTTGCACTGAGAAAAAGGTAGCAATTTAAAGTAAAACTGCATTTGGGAAAAAGCTGTCAAGTACAATTTGTTTCATAAATAGAAAACATGTAATTAGAAATGCTCAGAAAAGAAATCCTGACAGGTCATCTGTCTGTATGTGAGATTGACAGTCTTACAGAGTCATGAAACTTGCATTATATAGTTTACTAAAAGCAAACTTCATATATTTCTTATTGGAGCATGAAAAGTGGAGCATATAACATAAACCTAAGTAAAAGTGAACCCCCATAATGCATTGTTCCCACTCAGCCACACAGAGTATGGATCCCAACTCACTGCCATCAACACAAGTAAGTCCATGCTGTGCTGTTGTTTGGAGACAAACACCAGCTCAGACCCCTCAGTGGGATCTTCCACCCATCACATGGTCTTTATCATAGTGCTTTGTGCTCCTCGCTCTCTGAATATATCATTCATGTCTTTCATGATTGATATATTTGGTTGCTGTTGACTCTGAGGTGCCCTGAGGTCCTGGAGTATCTATTCAACTACTTAGCACTCATTTCCACATGGGTCTGACCAGAGAACTTGAAGCCTTTATGCCCTTAAGTCCACATCTCCTAACAGGGTGTCTCTAGTGCTTCCTTCCCTGCCGTCTATTCTTTTACTCTTGAACTATCTTCAACTCATCATCCCGATTTTTCCTTCACATCTAAAATGCCACCATGCTATCTTAGATCTTCCTCGAGCATGGAGAGGTAGCCATCATTGCTTCAGGCCCTACACTATACACTCCTCCTCCTAGCTGTTGTTAGCTGCTGCCCAACTTGTGGGATGTAGCCCTCCCTCCGCACGCAACATATTCTTCACCATTAAGCCAGAGAGATTCCTGTAAGACAATACCTCATATAAGCCAGAAACCTTCATTGTTTTTAATTACTGCTGAGTGAGATCTGGACAGAATTTGTTCTCAGGGAGTTAGGGTGGGTCAGGTACAGTGACAAGCAAAAGCAAATGCACCAAGCTGCCTGCAGGTCATTCTCTTCTCTGTTCCACAGCCATTCCATTTCCTCTTTGCAGCTCCCAACCCTACTGATCAAGAAGTGCCTGGTCTGCTGTGATACTGATAATGTCCGCCTACAGAGGGAATAGCTTCCCATCATCCCACGCGGCAACCTTCCCTTTCTGGTTGATCTCCGTGAGTAGTCCTGCTTGAATTCTTAACGTTTCCCTATCATTCAACTGTTCAAAGCTAAAATAAAGGGTAAATGTTGAAAGCATAAGGAAAAATAGAATATTACCAATAGAGGACAGTGAGCAAATTAATAGCTTGTTTCTCATAAGAAGCCATGGAGGTCAGGAGAAAGAACAACTACGAAGTGTCAAAAGAAACCTATGCAGAGCTCTGTATGTTAGAGAAAATATTCTCCAAGTCTGGAGGCAAAATGAATGGTCAGATAAAAGAAAACTAACACAGTTCTTTACAAGCATATCTGCCTTGGAGCGAATATAAAGACTTATCAGGCAAGATGGTAATAATAGGAAGCAGAAACTTAGAAGCACAAAAAAGAACAAAATTACCAAAAATGGCAAATATCCAAACATATTGGAGAACAAAAGAAAACAAAAGTTATTATCTTTAAGTCCTCTTCATTTTTTTTAGAAATCATCTATAAGCAAAAAATTCCAGCACTGTTATAGACATTAAAATCTGGCCCTCCCTGGTGGTGCAGTAGGTTAAAGCACAGCACTGAGAATCTAAAGCCACTTCCGCATGAGTTCGATTCCTGCCTGCCCCAGAGGTGACCACATGGTGCGGCAGACCTCTCCTGACCTGCCCGCTGCTCCCTCAGCAGTGTACTTTATCGATCTGTCTATTCTGTTCCCCACTCTGTCTCTGGTGAAGCCTCTCACCACCCCTGAGCCTCTGGCCTGTACCCCAGTTCTGTATGCACAAATAAATAAATCTTTAAAAAAAATCTATACATATATGATACATATAATGGCCATAACATGAAAAGGAGGCTGATGGGTCTATATAGTTACAAAAATCTACATCTTCTATGGACTGGTACAGTATTAACAACAGTTAAGAGTATGAAAAGTTTAAAAGCACATATTATTTACAGTGGAGAGAGCAGTCACTAAAAAAAAGGAACTCCAGCTAACAACAAATCAATAGAATAATAAAGTGGAATTCTAAGGTTCCTATATTAATCATCATATTTGCACAGATATTTAAAAAAATACTCAATGGCTACTAACCACATAGAAAGATGCCCCCTAAGTAGTAGTGAATAAACTGGGGAAAACATTCTGAAGCCACCCACTAGAATAACTGATGATGAATGTGACATTTCCAAGCATTGACAAAAATATTTAGCAATGAGGACTCTCCCATGTTACTGGGAGGCGGTACAACCATTTTAAAAATTGTTAACAGACTATAAAATTAAACATATATTTACTACATGACACAGTATTCTCACATGACAGTGGGCAATCCAAGAATCACTACTCACCACTGCACAGTTAACTTAAAATTACCTAACATCAAAGTAAGGTTTTTCAGTAATTCCAGCAACATTCTTAAATTCACGTAGTTACATGGGACAAGAGACTACAACATTGTATACTCTGATACTAGGAACACAGCTCAGTACATTCTATTGGACAATGCAACATTATCCAAGATAAAACCACAATATTTGTCCCTGTGAAAGCGTATTTACTGGTGATCAGAATGGCACTATTTACCATGTGCCAGAATGCCAAAACTCCATCACCTGATCAATGGATAGGCAAAGTGTGCTATATTCATGCTATGGAAATCCATTTCTTTAAAAGATTTATTTTATTTATTTATGCATACAAGAACTGTAGTGTAGGCCAGAGGTGACAGGATGAGAGGATATACCAGAGACAGAGTGGAGAACAGAATAGGTGGATGGATTGAAGCCCACTGCTGAGGGGAGCAGCGGGGAGACAGGAGGAGTCTGCTGCGCCCTGCGGGTCCCTCCCGGGCCCCTCCTGCTGCAGGGGCTGCGGACAGTGAAACTTCCCTCACTATTGACTACTGCCTTGCCCAGGCATTCAAACTGGTCCCAGCCCCTTTCTCTCTTCCACCACCCTCAGCCCATCATGGAGAGCAACATCACTCTACAGGTGCATCACACACCTCATAACAGACTTTGCCCACTATGGGCAGCTCGGCTAGTGCAGGCTGGCAGCCCTCTTCAACGTTGGCATAGATGTCCTACCCCTGGGGAGCTCTTCCTTGCCTGCACAGTTCAAGTACTTTACTTTATGTGTATTCCCTTTGCCTTCCATGTTATTACATATTTGTCTTAAATCACATGTTCGCCCTTTTCTGCCTGCACATGTACTTTAAGTTCCTGAATCTTATTCAGCTTTATGCTTCATTAGTACCACAGATAAGCCTTTCATAAATAGTACAAATCCTTTATGACAATTCAGAAAGTGGGTGTGTCTCATGAAAGCTGAGAAGTGTATAAAGCGATGCCTTTCAGATTTAGCAATATTTAGCAACAGAATAATTTACTCTGGGAAGAACTTTTAGGTCCTTTTTTAAATTGTGGTTTCAGAAAAGGTCTCAAAGCCATCTGGCAAGCAGCCAACTAAGATCAGGGGGAAACACTGCAGATGTTCAGGAGACATTTGACTGATGTTTAAGAAACAGGAATCGCAGGCAGGGCGCTACCTGCTGCAGCACTTGGGTCACACAAAAGGTGGAGCCCAGAGTCACAGGAAATACCTCACCGCCTCCAGGGGCGAGGCCCGGCTCTGCCTCAATCTGCTGAGACCGTAATGGCTTCTAATTGTCTCCCACTTCCCAAATCTCATGTAAGTGTGTCCAACAGATGCCTCTAAGTGCTACAGAGGTTGTCAGAAATGCAGGATTGCAAGCCCTTTTAAGGGGAAGCATTGGAAAGGGAAAAGATTGCTAAGATATTTAATGGCTAATTGAGCACAAAGGTCACGGGGAGAGAGCTCTATTTTTCTGAACTGTGGAGTTTAGATACAAACCTTCGGGACTGAGAGAATTATATGTTGGATTCATAAAGCATGTAACTGCCCAGAACTTTCACCCCATTGACTTAAATGAGTTAAGATAGGATATCACAGCCTAGGTATCTAGCTGATGGAAACCTAATTAATACTCAAGAAACAGTAAGTGATGTATTTTTTTTTTAATGTGCCTGATGGCAAGTTGCAAGTGTTTGTGATGTCACTTAAAAAGTATGGAAAAACAAGATTTTTTTGGTAAGAAGAAAATGACATTAAAAAACACATTACATTCATGTGAAAGGGTAAAAAAATATCATAACAGTGATCTCAGTATTCTCAGACTAAAAATCACCAACCCAGTAGTAAAATTTCTTGTATTCTTGCAAAGAAAAACAGAGCCCTTGACATGAATTTCACCCGAAAGTTAGCAGTGTCACATCAATGGTAGCAGAAAATGGATGTCCTTGATTCTTTCTGTCAAGTAACCCCACTATGCTTCCATTTAAGAAATGCAGTAACTTTTAAATCATTAAAACTCTGTCAATTTCCATTCCTTTCTTTAAATTCCCTTTCATTTCTCTGTTCTTCAGTATTTGCAAGTGAGTCAATCTCGGGAAAAGATAAAACATGGATTATGATATAGCATAAAATTCAAGCTGCAAAATTAAGTATAACATTTGACGCAAATATTGTTAGTAACTAGGATAGTGCATTTTCTGGATAACTTTCATGTCATAAAAAAAAAATGGGTGCGACGGAAATACGGAAAAGTGAAAAGGTGAGCAAATACACATGGTTATGTATAAGTTTAAAGACCTGCAAGATGTGTTAGCTGTTTCATGGCCAAGAAACATAAAACATGTCCAACGTGAACTACTAGAAGCACGACCTGTTACCAGGGCAATGCAAATCAAACCCACAAGGAGACACCTCCTCACACCTGTGAAAATGGCCCATATGGAAAAAAAAAAAAAAGAGGCCCTCCCTGGTGGCGCAGCGGGTTAAAGCACAGTACTGAGAAGCTAAAGCCACTTCCGCATGAGTTCAATTCCCGCCTGCCCCGGAGGTGACCACATGGCGCCGCAGACCCCTCCTGACCGGCCCGCTGCTCCCCTCGGCAGTGGACTTCGTCGATCTGCCTGTTCTGCTCCCCACTCTGTCTCTGGTAAAGCCTCTCACCGCCCCTGAGCCTCTGGCCTGTACCCCAGTTGTGTATGCACAAATAAATAAATCTTTAAAAAAAAAATAGAAATAACAATTCTATCGAGGGTTTGATTTAAGGAAAAAAAAAATGAAGCTGGAGGGGAGGGAAACTGGCCCCGCCAACATGCAACGCGGCGTGCAGGAGCCTCAAAGCGCCACAAACTGACCCATGGCACGCCCCAGCAACTCCACTCCTGAGAATCCGCACCAAGAATAGGAAAACGCCCACTGAGAAGGAAACCTGCACGCCTCTGGCTGCTGCAGCACAGACGCCGGTCAGGAGGACGCGGCCACACAGCGGTGGAGCATGGCTCAGCAAGCCCACGAGGGAAGTCCACGCCACTTGCGGCAGCCTCAGCCGGGCAGGCAGGCACGACGCTGACAGAAACCATCAGAAGCAAACAGGTAAGTATCTGATGGCTTCACTGCTACGTGGAATGCAGAAAAGCCGAACAAAGGGTCGAGAAAAGACACACTTGCCAGTTGCCCAGGCTGGTCAGGGGCTGTGGCAATGGATCACGAGGACTGTGGTGGCAGGAGGGCAATGGCCCGCAGCTGGGAGCAATCAAACCCTGCCCAAGCATTAACAGTGGTGTCAAAAAAAATAAATTTAATACGCAATGCAATGAAAGATATTTTGGCTATTTCACTAGCTGTGTGAGACTTAAATGTGGAGTTCCTCTTCTCTCCATTTCGCTGTTCCTCTAGCTCACACCACTCAGGTGAGACCCCTGCGCCCTGCAGTCTCCGCATGGCCCTGACAGGAGCCTGAGGGCGTCAGCCAATGGCCTTCCCTCAGCCTCACTGTGAGTGACTGTCCTCGGAAATCTGTGCCCGTTTTCATTTTAACTGAAGTTTCCTAAAATGAAAAGCAACCTAGTCTCGGTGGTCCCGAGCAGCCACAAAAGGGGTATCCTGGGAGCATGAAGCTTTCTTTTGTCGAGGAGCATTAGACGCACCTCTGAGGGTCTTTGCATTTCGAATGGTGTCCAGAAGGAAGCTTCATTCCGTGTCTCGTGCCACCTTCATCCTGAATTTCTATTTAGAGGATTTTACTCAACTTCACTAATAATCAAGGAGATAAATCACACACATGTAAAAGTTCATTTCTATGTATTAGATGAGAGAACACTGAAAAGGAGTAATATTTTTTAAAGAATATGTATAGGCGGCAATTTCTTATCCTTCTAAAGAGGTTATAAATTGAGACAGACTTGGGGGAAAGAAAGTAAATTGGTAAGATATATCAACAGTAGAAAGGGTTTCTGCTCTTTGAATTTATAATATCTCTTCTACAAATGAAGTCTAACGTATAATTCAGTGAATAAAAATCGCCTATTCACACATCTTTGCTCTATTCTATGGCAAGTGTTCAGAGCCAGTGTAGATTAGCAGTGTTCTATTACCTTTCCAACAGATATGCCTGCATGGGGATACTATGTAGACATTAAATACAGGTTTTTGAGAATTGTCAGTAACATGGGAGTCCTTTTTAATAATATATTTTAATAACAACATAGTAGGAAAAGTTTGGCAGAAATGCCAAGTGATAAACAGTGGCTAAAAGACTGGTGAAAATACATTATTTGCCATCTAAAATATGCTCTATATTTCACAAAGAATAAATATTAAGTGCACATTAAACAACAAAAAGTAAATTCTTTGATGCTGACACAGAAATAAGGAGGCTGCACTTACTCGCAGAAAAGTGATTTTTCTACGTATAGCGCCCCCTGCAGTGTCTAACTACAGTGAGTAACAAGGGCAAACAGATGTTAACCAGTACCAACTACTGCAATCAGAAAAGGAACACGTGGTGACTTGAAGTCGGCTTTGCTTTGTAAGAGCTGACTGGACATATCTAGAGGGAATTATACTCATTGAAACACCCAGACTGAAAGGACAATGTCTTTCTAACACTCACATGCAGTCTATGAAGAAAACAGCAAACAGATAAACTAAGTGCATTAAAAATCAATGCGTGTGTGACCATTACATGTAGAGTAAAATTCCAGGCCCTTATCATGACCTATAAATGCTCTGAGATCAGGCGCTGGCTGGGAACATTCACAAACTGTGACCGGAGCCTCACACCCCTCAGCCCCTACTAAGCCACTGAAGCCTCAGGGTGCCTTGGGTCTAGTCAGACCCCTGGCTGAACTGGCTCATCATTGTCCTTTACCTACTTCATTCACATTCTTCCTCAGTCCCTCCTCAGAAGAGACTTTTATAATTCGTCAGAAACCTACCAGTTCTCTAATACATTCAGAACATTATGGCTTAATATTCTAGTACGTATTTCCATATATGGTCATAGATTACATACATGTGGATTGCATGGCTGTATGTAGAGTGACTGAGATTTAAATTAATTTGCTTAGCCATGGCACCCACACCAAAAAGCCCATAAAGGTTGGATCTCTGACACTTAGTTATCGGCTCTATCCCCAATGCCTAGAAAAACATGACAGCCTTGGCTGATAATAATTGCTTGCTGGATGAATGCATGGCTTCGCTATACTCTGTACAATTATTTGCTGCACCAACTTTTTCAAGTTTCCAGAAGATAACTGAACCAAACTTTTTATTTACTCAAGCTGAGTGAAGGCTGGCGTCTCCCTTCTCTGGAGGTGTATCAGTGATAGCTGCAGAGTGGCTCTTAAAGAGCCAGCCCCCATTTTTTAGTCCCTGGAACAGAATTAGAATAGTAGGAGTATGGGAGGAATACAATTTTTGGCATATGAGAACATGATTATTGCAAAAAGACTAAGATGACTGGGAATTTGAAAATGAAAACCCCGAAACAGAAAGAAAATGTCAAGAAATGAATTAACAGAAATAAATGTATCGCTTTGATCAAGTTTAAATGTTTTAAATGTTTTAATATTAGCTTATTTCCAGAGTTTTGTTTTCTCAGTTTGTGGTTCAAGGAAATAGAATGCTTTCATGAAAACAGAGCCTTTAGTTTTGGGACAAGAAGCTTTATTACTCTCCAATTTTTCTCATTTCATAATTCTTTTCACTAGCTCCTAAATATTCTCCTAAAACAAAAAACAAGAAGCACCTGCTATATTGTACACAATTTTCAATAATTGCATCAGTTGATTTAGCATAAAAGCAAACAAGCAAATTATTATCCCACCAGGGAATTGTAACGACAGATTTAAGGGTTGTGAATATTTCCATTTCAAAATAATTTGGTTTCTTTACCTATTGTAAAGAACACGAAGCACCGATACGTTTCTGCTTTCCATTTGCAATGTTATTATTGCCTTTAATAACATTTATTGAAGGAAATCTCTGAGTAGTAGGCACTGAGATGCACACACATATACTTTCACATATGATCCTGCTTGTTCCAAGATAATCAAGTTTCGTTATAATGACTGTACTGCAATTCTCTTAAGTTATTATTTAGACTGTACTGCAATTCTCTTTCAAGTCATTATTTAGTGTTTCAAATACTGAGTGCAAAACTTACTTACATTAAGATAATGTATTGACTGATAATGTACTGGGCAAGTGTTCAAACTCAAAAACTTATCAACTTTAGATAGTAGCTCTAAATATAATTAACTATGTAAGGTTTGGATGAATCATGTCACCTCCATATAATTCCTTTGCTTTACATGTAAAATGTATTTAAAAGTCACCACTCTGCTTAAAAAACAGGACACACAATATTGATTCCTAAAAACGCTATTTTCTGATTTCATCACCTCCACTATCACCATTAATTTTGAACTCTATATTTGTATTTCCCTGGTCTTTCTTACTGATTTTCTCCCTAGATCAGTGCTGTAAAATAAGATGCTGCTTAGTTTTGCTTTGTTTTCAAACCTGGATAAATGTAAATATATAAATTCTTCCCTAATTTATGGTTTCATCGAATTTCACTTAGTATTATGTTACTAAGACTGATAGTGTCATTTTCATTTCGATGTGCTACTTCATTAGCATTCTTAACTATGGCGAATAGGACGGAAGGTTCTCAAGAGATTAAAAATGGACCTGTCATGTGATCCAGCAATTCTACTCCTAGATACCGACACAAGGATCACAGAAACACTAACTGACAGAGAAACAACCACTCCCATGTTCACTGCAGCACTACCTGTAACACTTAAGCAATGAAAACCACCTCTGTGCCCAAATACATTGAGTGGATTGGGAACTTATGATACTTAGACACAATGGAATACTACTCACCTGTCAAAAATAATCTCTTCACATTTGTTGCAAGATGGGTGGAGCTGGAGAGGATTGTGCAAGTGAAATGAGTCAGAGGGAGAATGACAAAATGTCACTCCTATGTAGGAGGTAGAGAAACAAAGATCAGATAAATAAAGCTACACCAATAACTTACCCCAGACAGCCATAGAACTGTCCTACCAGAGAGGGAGGTGGAGGAAGAGGAGTAAGGACTAAGTGGAGGGAGCACAGGGCTCTGTGGGGATGGCTGTGGGCTTGATGGCCACAGGGGCAGTGTGGAACAGCACCTAAAAGGGGAGACCTCACACTTGTAAAAGAAACAGCAATGTGAAAAACAACCTTAGTTCAATCGAAAACAATATGTTTAAAGGATCCTTCTATAGTCAAAATATTACAGGATCTAGATTCCTAAAGACTACACACAAATCACAGTTCTTCCCTGTTCTGTTTCTAGTAATTAAATTTTGAGCCTGGGCCTCCTCCTATGTAAACAGGAAATATTTCTGACCTTATAAGGTCACTGCATAAATGCAATAACCTAATTCAATTAATTTAATCCATCCAACATTGACTTAACTTGCAGGGAATGCCCAGCATTCACTTAGGAGCTAGAGATGAAGCAAGCAATGGTTAAGAAATAACCCCTGACCTCACGGAGTTCACGGCTTGAAATTCACTGGAATTTTGTGTCATGGGAATCTGTCTCTCTGACCACATTCTTCTTGGTTCACATTTACTTCATCCCTGTCTGTATCGTTCACTCTTCTCTAACTGCCAGCTACGAACTCTTGCTGTCTTAACATACTAGAAAACAAAAGGTCATGTATTCTGTATTCTCATTCAAATAAGAGGGATGGGAAAATATTTGAAATTAGAAAATTATTTTAATCGAGGTAACAACATTTACCACACTGTATATGACTCAGAGGTATAGGATCACATACCTTCAGATTTATGTACCCAAACCATACCACAGTCTCTCACAGTCCTCCATCCCAGCCCACTTGACATGCACTGCTGTCCACCCTCCTGCCCACTTCTGGTTCCCCAAGTCTACAGTCAGATTGCTAGGGTTAGTTACTGGCTTGGTTTTGTCCGACACCTGCTCTCTTTCCCTGTATTCCATGGAGTGAAACCATGCATTCCCTTCCTCCTGCCTTTACATGGCTGTCTTTTCCAGTTCCATCACTGTAGTGGAAACTAGCAAGTGTTCATTTTTATTTTCTGAGTAGTAGTCCACTGTGTATCTAATACACCATACATATTGGCATGCAGTAGCTTTTAAAACATTGGCTCATTTTTGCTGATTCTCCTTGTCATTCAAGTCAAATCCCCACAGATATACAAAAAAGACTCCACAATCTTAGCTTTAGTGATTTCTTTGTGAATTTGTTTCTGACAGCAAGAAAAACAAAGAGAACATACAAAAATGGGGCAAGATAAGAAAAAATATCCAAAGTAAGTATCACTAAAAAAGAGACTCTCTCCTATAGAAAATATGTGAATGATACCAAACAAGAGGATCACATGTAATGGAAAACAGGAGAGAGGGGTCTCAGAATATTAAAAATAGATCTGCCATATAATCTAACAATTCCACTCCTAGACACCTACACAAAGAATACAAAAACCCTACTTCAAAGAGAGACAGCTTTGTGTTCATTGAAGCACAATCTATCAACCCTCTAGCCAACCAGGGATATAATCGAAGCCATTAGGTAGATGTGGTATATTAAACACAACGATGCACTACTAATACAAAATACTACTGCTAGTATTTTGCCACCTGCTCTATCATAGATGGAAATGGAAGGCTTATGCTCGGAGAAATAAGTCAGTCAGAAGGAGAAAGACATGCCAGATTACTTCACACACGTGGGGTATAAAAAAAAAAAAAGCGACAAACAAAACTAAAACCAGCCCAGGCCACCCGGAGGTGTGAGTGCTGAGTGGGAGCGTCACCACAAGGCACAGAAGGTCGGGGGGTTTCAGAAGCAGGGGTGGGGTGGTACACCTCAAAGAGGCAACTTGTAAATCAGTGTTGTAAACCAACGTTACCTAAAAAATAAATAATGCAATAGAAAAGAATGAGCAGATATCCCATTGATATGGCAGCATATTTAAATGAATAAAGATAAAGTCTGCAAACTAACATAAAACAAATTCATATGAACACTGAAAGTTTCTATAGTAATGCTTCAGAATGTACACTGCTGAAGAATAATTTCAATTTCAAAAATAATTTAAATTTTATGTTAACTATACATAACTTTAGTTATGTTTTAGCATTGTTATATAGGGCTTTGGTTTTCATAGCATTTTGGATGTTCCAATAAAGTTCAATGCTGAAGTTTAAGTTAGAAGTTGCAACAAGGAAAAAATTCTTCAAAACTATTTTAGCAGGTAATGCTTCCTTCTACCTGTTAAAGAAATTCACTTATATATCTTGAGGTAAAGTTTTATTGTGATTTTGCAAGTTTGTTTTTTAATTGGTTATTATAATTGGCAGTAATAGAAGCCAATTTTTTAAATTATGTTTTGCAAGGAACAAATAAAACAAGCTATTGAAATGCACTAAATATTGAGTATATCACAATTAAATTTTCAAATCAGGTTTGAGTTCACACAAAAATATTTCCCTTCGAATTCCTCCTCTACCACTCCTTTATAGCCAACTTTGAATTTGCACAGCAGAGCAAGTACTGTATAACCTCTCAATCCATAAAAATCCAGAATGAGAATTCATGGAAGGATAAGGATTATAGGAGCAAGATTGCATTCCTGAGTGAACTAAAGGACTTACATAATATGCTGCTTCATTTTACATTTCATGAAACCTTATAGTTACTTTGTCTCATATAGCCTTTTACCTTGCAAAAGGGAAAAGTATGACTAGTCTTTTTTCTATCAAGGTAACTCACTGAAGGAAATGTATGAAGTGTGTTGATAAGACATAACAGCACTCATCGATTTTTTTTTTTCCATGCATGGGGACTATAGAAAAGAAGAAACCCAAAGAAACAATCAAACACAAGAGTTTATATACCATTTTAACAAGGGGCAATGAATTCTAGAGAAGCAATTCTACCACAGAGAATTTGAGCTCTAGGGACAATTACATCTCAGGAAGGAAGTAGAAGGGAAACCAAGGAATTTAAAGGTTATTTTAGGAAGCTCTGTGCAGAACCATCTCAGGGCTGATGTGCTGTCTTCCCCATGACCATACAATTCCCCAAGAAAGGGGATTTATGGCAATCTTTATCTGTCAGAAATTTCTGCTTGGAATCAGAAAAGGAGAGCTCCAAGGAGACATCTTTCTGATTCTCTTAATTCTCAGTTGCCTGGAGCTCACCATGATCACTGTTCCAATGTGGCATATTTTGAGATAGCATATTCTGACCCCTTCACTTGCAAAACTGAAAAGGACAGCTTGAATGGGTGTGTGGATGGGGGAAGTTGCTGTCACTATGATTTTAATGGTTTTGTTATGAAAAACAAAAATCAGTGAACTCTTAATGACAAGCAGATGTATAGAATCATTTTTAATCGGGCTCTATCTGTAGCTCCAGTTCCTGGAAAGGTAGTAGCCAACACAGCTAGATTGCCAAAAGCACTAGGAAAATTCTTTGGTTAGCAACCTATTTTCTCCACTAGGTTAATTTAAATGTTTAACGATCTTACAGAGGGCAAATGCATCCACCTATTCGGACTATCAGTTTACAATTTCTGAAAATGCATATTGGCATGTGAGTACCCAAGAAAATGAATCTACACAAACTCTGGTTTCACACACTCTATCTGGTGTTAGAGATTCCAGAATAATATCAATTAACCTACTCCATATATGAAAAAACATGAACTGATGTGATGATGAACAGCTGCTTCCCTCTGTCTTCCCCCTTCACATCTAAACGCTTATTGTTAACAAAATCTATGTGAAATGCAGTTAACAAGTAACTCTGGGCAAAACATTTCTAGTATTTATCTTCCTTCAGAAGGGAGAACTCATAAAGATGGAGGTAATATAAAGTGATCAATAAATGCTTTCTGATGTGTTATATAGGTATGTTTAGAGTTTTCAGAACAATTCACCGATATTACCAAGTCGATTCCTTGATATGTTTGTGTCTACCTAACATCAGAATGGTTTTCTTTTAAATTACTTTGTCATCTTATGTGAAACCATTAGTTTTTAAAAACTGTACAGTCACTAAGAACTCTGCCGTTATACCCTTAGAAACGAGATTCATAAAATAGCTAAAACATTATGAATGTTTTACACTCGCACCAATGAGTATCATTTTCATGCCCAAGTCAGGCCACATGCCAAGGCAGCTACATAGAATTTTCAGAGGTGACTAAATGTATCAAGTAAGTAAGTATTAAGTCCCCTGTCAGCAAGAGAATCAGAGGCTGATGCTCTTCTGGTACCCCATCTCAAAACTCCCCCACGCTAAGGACTATGAAGTGAGGTAACTAAGCATTACTCTTCCTTCTACACAGTTCCATGACAAAAATCTCCTAAGACACTGTTTGCTCTTAGACTGTATTTTTTTTTATTTTAATGTGTACTCTAGAAAATAAATATAACCATAATCCGTTATTTACCTGAAATTAATAATTCTTAAAGATATGAGATATCTGTGTTTCAAAAATGTATGTTTTTTAAAACGTGTCCCAATGTAAATCACTTGATATTGAACATTCCACAGTCTTTCTGTATGTGCGTATATTTTTAACATTGTGCTTACTTATATTTGCTTGAGGTGACGTTAGGATACACCCATAATCCACCACCACAGTCCATTCTGCTTCCTCTCCTCTTTGCTCTCACTCTTTCCCTAATCTATCTCCCTCTGCTGCTTCAATTCGGTTAGCCTGAAGTTTTGAAAGAACAGTCATTTCACGCATGTCAGTATTTTCTCACTTTTGTGAACCCCTGATGTGTCTGTCAACAATGTGAAGACTGAAATGCAGAAACGTGAGTTCATCTCCCTTCTACTCCACCTTGAGGAGTGTACGTCAGTCAGCACACTCAGCTAGAAACGGTAAAAGAGCAAACTCTTGCTATCACTTTGATTCAATGTGTGGGACTAAATGAATAAACACCTTGGATGAGAGACATCAAGTGTAAGAAACATTAGCAGAGTTTGATGACTGGAAGAACATTGCAAAAAGCATATTCAAAATTTAGTTTCTATAATGACTTTCCTACTCAGTTTAGATTTTTTTTGTAGTTTGAGTTTACTGCTACAAAATTAAGAATAGAACATCAAGTCAAATCTCCAGTAAACCCGGGCAGGTACTGAAAATGTTCCTCATTGAATGGAGAGTAATTATGAATAAGGATGTAGGCATTTATTCTGCACAGGGAGTGCGTTATGTGTTGGGTTGGAAGTTACAAACCTGTATTATCCAGGCTACCGTTACAGCTTCTATCTGTGGAGTGCTGGCAGTCGAGATACCAGCTGTTCTTTACAACCAGCCAATGAAATAGGTTAATAATCTGTGCTTTGTTATATAACAGAAGCTGAGATGGGCTATAGAAACCTGGAATATATACAGAGCATACCATGCTATTTTAAGTATTGTCACAGTAATATAATAAACTCTGTGTGTATGTGTGTATGACTGTATAAATGCATCGCATGAAACTAGGTAATTAATGATCCCCTTAATTTGGAAGCTCCATTTTATCAAATTACAAATTTCAGGCAGAATCCCAATGTTGAATGTCAGGGTTTATGTAAGTGGTTGTGTGGGATTCACAAATTTATGGTAATAATATGATTCTAAAAAAAAAAATGACTTTAATGTAAAACTGTAATCAGAATAAAGTAAATAGTGTTCATCTTATTCTTCCAACCCAAATACCACTGTTATTTTTCTGGGTTTAGTCCAGGCATTTTAAGAGCTCAGAAGGTATCATTCTCTTTACAAGAAGCTTGAACTCTGTAAATCAGAGGCTTTCTAGGCTCATCAGAGAATTAAGGTCGCTCTACAAACAGCCTCCTAGAGCTCTGGAAAGGTAGTGAAGAGTTTCTGCCCAGGTCAGCTTACCTGGGGTAACAACCACTGGGACCACGCATTGTTAGGGATTTTTTTCCAGTTAGATAAGAAGCTTTATTGCAGTTGAAAGTACTCACTAAGGAGTGAATGTGGCCTGGCTCTGAGAACAGCCAGTAGCAACACTTAAGGAGAAGCTGCAGCAAACTGCCAGAAGTGGGACACACAGGCTCCCTTTTTAAAATGCACAACCTTAAAGGGGTTCCTATCTTAAGAGCACCCTATGTTTTGTGGTTTCTATCTCCAGGAAATTCAGCAGTTTCTCATGATGAAGAGGAAGAAGAGATTCCTTTGTGTTTCTTGCTGGAAGAAGTAAAATATATTCAGAGTATTTTCTATCATGAAGCTTTGTCTCTAGATTTTGAAAAAAAAAAAAATGGAGTTTTAGTCCCTATAGTAGAAAGGACAATTCACCTACGCAGAGGTCCCTCTAGACTTCTGTTCTCATCTTGAGTTGGGGAAGAGAACTAAATAAGTTAATAGTGAGAGATCACATCTCAGTCATGCAAGACTAAGATTTGATCAAAAGATTATAGAGCATTTAACACCCCTAGCCCCTACCCCCACATCAAGGGGCCTGACTGTACTAACAGTAGATGCAACTGAAAGAGTTGTAAGGCACAGTCTCAAAGACCTTTTTGGGGAAAATCAAAAACCAAATGAGAGACAAGCATACTAGAGGAGTTTGAAGACATTAGAAAGTCTATCACAAATATGACACCCAAACTCCTAATCCAATTCACATATAAGCACATATGAAATGCCTATTTACCACATTCCCATTGTCCCAACAAAACCAGAAAGCTTGCCCAAAAGGCCAGAAAAATAAAATATTAAGTGAAAAAGCAGCAGAACCAGACTCAAATAAGATTCATAAATTGGAATAATCAAATAGGGTTTTAAAATAACTACAAATGTCATATTTCTAATGGCAAAAGCAGATAAAATGCAATGGTAGATGAATATAAATGGAGAGATGAAAACTAAGCAAGAATGAGGATATTCTAAATATATTTTTAAAACACTCACAGAAATAAAGAATGCCTATGATTATCTCTAAGATGTGTCAAGAAAAACTAACAAAGTGAAACATAAGTAAAAAACAAATAAAAACAAGAAGCATTCAAGACTCAGGTAATTTCAGAAGGGATAATATTTAAACAATTGGAATACCAAGATTAAAAAATATATATATATATATATATATATATATTGAAATAATGACTGAAAAGTTTCCAAAATCAATGATATACCCAATCTACCTACCCAAAACTTCAAAAGCAGGATAATTACAAAAGATAATCTATCCCCAGTCATGTTATATTCAAATTCTAGAAAATAAGATGCAAAGAGAAAGTTTTGAAAGAAACCAGACCTAAAAATCACCTTGTAGACAGAGAGCAAGGATAAGAAATATCACCAACTTGCTCATAAGTAACCCTTCAAACAAGGAGAGTAGAGTGAAATACTGAATGCTAAAAGCTGAATCCACCAATCTAGAATGTTGTACCCCACTAAATTAAGATAAACAAAGACCTGTTCATATACATTTTTAAAAGAATGGAATTAATCTTGCAAGATCAAAGAGTTAAAAGAAGTACAAGGAATATGTTTTAGGCCAGAAGTGTGGGTCTATGGAAATGACAAAAATAAGTCAAAAATGAATAAAAACAAGACATTGTCTTTACATTATATATAGGTGACTTTCTGTTCAACATACTGTTATTGAGAATGTATTGTCTGATTGAATTATGTGGATAAATGAAATGAGTCACAGCGATATCAGAAGGCAAGGGAGTAAAGATTTGGGAACTTTGTGTCATAAATGGTGGTGAACTGAACAAAGTTCCCAGAGTGTCTCTGAGTCCCACATATCACTAGTTCACCTCCAGACACAGCATCTGACATTCTATGTACCATGTAGTTAGGTCTTAGCCAGTTTTGTTTGATTAATATTTATTGAATCCCTTCCTTTGCAGTGTCAGTATATATTTCTGAAAGAGGAAATATTAAGACAAGTAGATATGAATTTAAACAAAATATATATTTTCCACACATAGTAGATGTCAGACATTAAACAAATGTGCATTTCAAAACTCACCCACTATGTTTGCTAAAACATTAGAGTCATGGACATATGGGCACCATGCGATATTAAAACGCAAAAGTGGTTATTTTTCTCGGTATCAGATTGAGGAGTTCTATTAGTCATGATTTCTAGAAATAGAACTAGCTCTTACTATGTTTTCCTCAATAAGTAAAGTCACAATTGGATAATAAGGGTTTGTTTAATAGTCAGTGTTCTGTTCATGAAGAAAATCCTTTGTAAATGCACTTATTTATAGCCAGCAAGGAGGGTGTCACTAGTCAGCTTCTATTATCTTACTATGGTTGCAAGTAAGAAAAATAAGCCATGTTCACTTTTAAAGTTCAGACTCGAGTAAGATATATAAAGATAGAAAATGTCTTATTCGTTTCAGGTAATTTTTTTAACTTATATTAATTTGTAATATTATGTTTATATTTAGTATTGTGCTTGAATTTGAAGATAGGTCGAAGATTTAAAGAAAACCTAGCATGACTGAAAAGTTTCCAAAATCAATGATATACCCAATCTACCTATCCAAAACTTCTCACTCATAGTTTGGGATGATGGCTTGTGGCAGCTTTTGAAGCTTTATTACCAGTTTTGAAAAGAAGGTAAAACTCAATGAATATCTAGCCTTTTCACTAAGCTTGTTTTCTCTCAATTCACAGAAACACACTCACGCACACGAGGGAACCCTTATTCATGAGGCTGCTGGATCAAAGAAGACTCAGCTTTGCTCAGTCCCTATCTGAACGCGACTTTCCGGCTCTTTCCGGCACTCACTGGCAAGGTCCAGGAAAGTGATGGGATGAACCTCTTTTGGTTAGTGCTGAGAGCTCAACAGGAGAAGAAGGGAGTCGCTTACTCTTTAAAAGACTAGACAGAAATCAGACAAACTGAAAGAAAACATGAACAGATTTCAGGTTTTATTTTTGCAAGTAAAAGTTAGATGTTTTATTTGCATATTCATCAGGGCTCAGGAGAACAACAACACATCTTAGTCTCTGTGTGTGTGTGCACGCTGCTCATGCTTGTACACAGCTGGTGTTTTACATCATAAAAACGATCCTCCCAATCACAATATGCATCATCTCATTTAATATGTGATCTCTACTGACAGTTTGTTTATCAAGCGTTTTCAAACCTTGAAACAGATTGGAATATAAAATTCCCTCCACACCCGCAGTTCCCTACACGAATGTCTGCCACATGTTCTGAGTCTTATGAAATGAGCCACATGTCTGCACACACTTGTTCATTCCTTCTTGCATTGTACGTATTAATTTTTATGTAATTTAGATGTGCATATTTTATAACAGCTTCACTGAGAACTAGAATTCACCTGCTATAAAATTCACCATTTTAAAGGCCCAACCGAATGGTTTGTAGTATATTTGCAAAATTGGTTCACCATTATTGTCTAATCCTAGAACATTTTAACCCCCCAAATCAGACACTCTCCATTTCCTTTACTACCAGCCTCTGGCAACTTCTTACCAACTTTCCAACTCTACAAATTTGTCTATTCTAGGCACTTCATATTGCTCCATTTTTTTTTTAAACACCTTTACATAAATGTTTTCAACGTCAGTCATCGGACATACTTTTTACTTAGGCATTTAAGTTAGAGTTAGAGCTCTGTAAGTAGAGAAAGTGCACATCAAAAAACTCTTTTAGGAGAAGACATGTTCAGCTTATTCCTTAAAGGATAATGAACTTTGAAAAATGAAGTTCTTTAGGAATTAATTCATTCAACACATACTTGTTGATGCATTTAACTGGTATGTCCCCAAATGTGGGTTTGGAGTCACCTAATCAGAATCGCCTGTGGTGCTTTTAAAGATGCAGATTATTTGGGATCCACTGCACAATTACAGCATCAGAGTTTCAGGAAGACAAAAGAAACTTTATCTTCACAGGCCCCTGGGTTATGTATATGCATGATAATGCTGTGAATCAGAGTTTTACTCTGACTGAGGTCTGGAGATAAAACAGATGATTAAGAAACAGTGTTTGATCTTAGATGATTTCAATATATTTATATATTTGCAAATTATATTTTGGGGAAATTACACAAATATATTAACATAAGAAAGAACACTAAAAGAAAAAGAACCCCAGTGGTAACTCATTTCCTTGTTCTTAAATAACCCAAATGCTCCCATCCCACCAGTCACTAAATGTATCATAACTCATGCTGCAACGCAAATGCATTCTCCATGTTTGATCTTGCATGAAAATGTCCATGTTGGCATACAACCATTCATTTATTTAGTAAGTAAATAGATACTGAGTTATTTGTATGGGTCAAACACTATTAAAGACACACAAAAATATTATGTCTTCAAATTATAAAATTAAAAGTGGACACAGATCCAGAACCAAAACAGTGGAATATGCCGTTCAAGCTGGAGCCAACCAAGCTCTCTCTTTGGCTCCAGGTGCCTCCTGCATCTGGAATATATGAAAGTTAGCCAAAATAATTACTGAAAACCACCTATATTTGGATCAGACGAGACCTTAGAAAGCAGTATGGGACACCTGTGAAGAGACCCCTGGTTTCACGCATGCTAGTGAAAACAGCTTACTGCATCCTCAGTGCCAGTTTGAGCTTTTTCTTCTGAGTCCTAAAGAATTAGAAGCAAATGTCTGTCTCAATTTCAATCTCTTCTGCAGATGCAAGAGGGAAAAAAGATGGAAGAACAAATGTCGACTTCTGCCCGAAAATAGAGGTTTGACAACCATCAGCTGCTGAACTACTAGCCCATAAACATAGAACTCCACAACTCCGCCACTAATATTGCTATTTCCTCCTGAGAAACTAAGGGTTATGAGTTGGAACATCAATAAGAAAAAAAAAAAATTACCACTCAATTAGCAAAGAGAAAATAAGCTTAGACTTAGTAACCCCCCCATAATAGAAATATTAGGAGAGACCTAACTATGAACAATTATGAATATTTACGGTATTTAAGGTGTGATACTAAAAGTTTTTTTAAATATAAAATTATTCAGTAGATCTTAGAAAGTAAGGCAGTTACTGGTGAGATCAGAATTGTGGCCCAGATATATAGCACACATATCTTAAAGTGCAGAGCCAAAAATATAATGAGAATGGAAACATGGGAATTGCAGAGGAGATCTATAAAATTAAGCATTGGAGGGAAGAACTGAAACAGAGAAGAGACAATAAATCAAAAATGTGCATTTTTTAAATTGAGCTGGAAAAAGAACTGATCCTGCAGATGAAAATTATTCATTAAACAACCCAGGCAAATTAATGATTAAAAAAAGTGCTTGGAGAAATTCCAGAACTTCAACGAAAAAAGAAAACATTTACAAGCTCCCAGGGAGGAGATAAAAGTTACCTAAAAAGAGTCAGATCAGATCAGCCATAAACAAGTTATCTTCCACCTTGGCAAACAGAAAGCAGAAGAAAATCACTAACAAATACTGAGAACGGCATCACCCTTTTCCTAGTCAATATACTAAGCCTTGCATAGAAAAAGAAAGATATACAGGAATATGCTAGATGTCAGGAAATTGATCACCTTTATCCTTCATCTAACCAACAAAATCGTATCAAGGAACTACCTCAGGAAAGGCAGAGTGAAGAGAAGAACAAGGGAGCAGAGACAGCGGATACTTGGGCTCCATACACACGTGCTCTGAGGACAAAGACTGGAAATACTCAACATAGGAGGTGAAGAAATGAAGCATTTAGAATCAGAGTATTTGAAATAACCACATAATTTGGTGAATCCTTCATAACACAATGTCACTCAGGCTGCCATCACTAAATAGCACAGACTCAGTGGCTCAAACGACAGGGATTTATTTCTCACAGAAAGTTCAAGATCAATATGCTAGCCGTTTGGCTAGCTTCGAGCCAGGTGGTCACCTCCTTGCTGTGTTCACCACAGAGAGCTCTAGTGTTTTACCTTTATACAACGACCCTTATACCATCATAGTTGTTCCATCTTCAAGACTTCATCTCTACTTAATGACCCCCCAAAAGTCCCATCTCCAAGTATCATCACATTAGTAGTGAATCCAGGGGAAGACACAATTCAACCCAAAGCAATAGCCATCATGGACATTGTATTTTCATTTCATTTATTTAGAACTTTAATTTCAAATTCACCCAGTACTATACTGAAGCACAATGACCACTGTAAGATACAACTTCAGGGTTACTATAAACGTTAGGTGTACATAAATTAGCAGTCATTTCATTGGTTCAGAGTCGTTTTCAGACGTCTTCCTTGATATAACCTAAGAAGGGCTTTGCTGCCTAGGCAGTCATTCACCTGTAAGCACACTCCTCCAAAAGCTTTCCAAGACAGCGAACACAGCAAACATGGCCAGCTGTTGAAAGTATCCATTAAACATTAACAAGTCCCAGTTAAATTATCACAATTCATGCTTTACATGTAAGAACTCGGAGATTATTATTGTAATGCTTAACTACACTGCTAACAATGGATGAGAGGCTAGCAGCTAATAAACTTGCTACTACAGCTACTACAAAGGTAAATTAATGTAGTTGGCAGAATGATAAAATAGCCAGGATAGCAAACAAAATCACTTGATTGTCACGAACTTGGCCCACACAAATTGTCAATATTATTCACTGTTAAATGTAATGCTTATATTTAATGACATATGAATTCCTCATAAGAGATGATTTCATATAGTCCTTTATATGGAATTAAGTTTCGTATTTTATTCTATGAAGATAAGCAAGGTCCACACCCAAATGAGAGCAAGACTTTATCTGGGCTCTGCTGTGCAAGAGCCAAGGCCACCTGAATTTGGCAGCAGCTGACAGGTAGGCAGAGGGGTCAAAAAGACGGTTAGTGGAAAAAATGAGAGGTTTCAGGCTTATGCTGACTGGCAACTGCTGAGGTGTGGATGCTGGAGGTGGGTTAATGGGCAGTCCCTTTCTGCCTGCTTGTTTTGATATCTACTTTTCCCTCCCTTTTCTAGCTGCCCTTTTGGATATAACCAACATCTCTGTGCCATGGAGAAACTCGCCTGGGAAACTCAACATGTGCTGCTGAAAGGGGAGGTCTGGTGAAGCCTCTTCCTGAGAGGACCCAGGAGCACACTCTCCAACGCCAACAACTCCCAAAAACATCAAAATCGCAGTCCAAATTCTAATGGCATTCTCCAAAAATAGAAACAGAAAATCATGAAATTTACTTGCAATAAAAGATCCAAATTGTAAAAAAAAAAAAAGCAAAAGCAGTTATAGCAACCTGGTATAGAGCTAAAAAGCAAAAGTAGAACAATGAAACAGTACTAATAGCCCAGAAATAAATTCACACAACCCCCAGCCCCCTAAAAAAAAAGGAGCCAAGAGGACCCAATGGAGAAGCCACACAAATGGAGCTGGGGAAACTGGACAGTGACAAACAAAAGAGCGACAGTATCCCACTAACCAAAAAAAAGTTAATTTTCAAACAGATTAAAGGGTGAATGTAAGATTTTAAACTATAACGTACACAGGCAATATGCGTCTAACAATCGACATGGAGAACTTTGTAGATACTCACCTCCAACAATAAAGGAAACAAAAGCAAAATTAATAATTGGAGCTCAACAAAGGGAAAAGTTTCTACATAGTTTAGGACCTTTTCAAAAAAATTAAGAGAACATGCTGAGTAGAAGCAGCTATTTGCACATCACATCCAAAAAGGGTTAGTATTCAATCATGCAAAGAACCCATAAAACTCCGTAAAAAAAGCAAGCAACTTGAAAAAGTATGTGCAGATGATCTGAATAGAAAGTTCTCTGGAAGATACATAGAAAACTAATGAGAACAGGAAGATGTTCATCTCTTTTTACTAAAGAAATTCAAATCAAAACAACAAGATGTTGCCACCCTGGAAAGTGACTATCATCCAAAAGACGAGAATCAACAGGCGTTGGAGAGGAGGTTCTGGAGGGTCTTTGCATACTGGCGAGGGCCCTGGTGTGACCATTGCCAAAGCAGCATCAAGGTTCATCGCAAATGCAGACCCCATGGCTCCTTATGCTGCCATTGTGCGTAAGGCCCAAAGTCGCAGCAACTGCAATGAAAGAGCCACATGCATTCCCTATGGATGTTGACACTATTTATAGAAACCAAGAATTGGAAATCACTGAAGTGGCCATCAACTGACAAATTCATAAAAAAGATGTGATGTAGGAACACAAAGGCATACTCTAGCTATACAGAGAAGTGAAATTCTGCCATTTCCAAAAATAGAATGGCATAGAAGAAATTATGCTTCGTGAAATAAGCCAGACAGGAAAAGACTGACACCGCTTGATAAGACTGTGGAAGTGATGGGGGAACTCACCAACCTTCTGTGGTTAGAATATGTGTATGTAGTCTGATATATCTATCACATAATGTATCAAATATTATCTATAACATCTATTATAGATAGTATTTATAACACCTATTTGTAACGTAATATATATATATCGATTATCTACCTAAATCAAACCATGAAGTTATACAACTTAAACTTGCACAAAAGAATTTCAAAATAGTTGGGGGGAAAAATACAAAAGAAACAATGAGTCAATATGTTGACCACGTGAAACATTTTACCTCAATTATAATAATCCAACTATACTTTAATACATGTTTTAAAATCTTTTTAAAAAACTTGGTGTCGGCCCTCCCTGGTGGCGCAGCGGGTTAAAGCCCTGCACTGAGAAGCTAAAGCCACTTCCGCATGAGTTCGATTCCCGCCTGCCCCGGAGGAGACCACATGGCGTGGCAGACCTCTCCTGACCCGCCCGCTGCTCCCCTCAGCAGTGTACTTCCTCGATCTGCCTGTTCTGCTCCCCACTCTGTCTCTGGTGAAGTCTCTCACTGCCCCTGAGTCTCTGGCCTGTACCCCAGTTCTGTATGTACAAATAAATAAATCTTAAAAAAAAAAAAAAAAAAAAAACCTGGGTGTCACTTTATACTTGTCACCCATCATAAATGTAGCCTGTGATTTTTGGACATTGAGAGGAAATTTTATTTAATAAATTGTTCTGCATGGAATTCCTTTTATAATACATAATGTCAAATATATCCAAAATAAATACATAAATCTCAAAAAATTAACATAATGAAACATTGTTTTCAATATGGGCACAATTGTTTTTTACATCGTCTTATGTATAAAAATGGTTTATCTAAATGAAAAAAATTACACTGAAATGTTACCTGAAAGCCTAATAGAGACAGGAGAAAACGCAAGATGAATGCTTACAAATGACCGTATGAGACATCTAATATTTTTCAGATGTCACTGAACAGGTTAGACTACATCATATGAAATGTCATTATATGCCCATGGCTAGTTTATAGGACATGTGCATCACACACAGACTGAACTGAAGAAGTGCAGACATACACTGGCCGGGGGAGAGGGGCATTCTCAGGTGCTAATTCCTCAATAACATTTATATAACTTCAAATAGACGTCAGCGGGGATTAATTTGATATTAATCAAATTAATATCAGAGAGAGCAAATGCAGCAGAGAGCAAATGCAGCAGAGAGCAAATGCAGCAAAACTGTCAATGGTCAGACAGAATCAGAACACAGAAGACCCTGAAATTTTAATCATTAAAAGAACAGGCTAATCGCGCAGAGGGATTCCTGAAGCACTAATGAGTCATGATTCTGAAGAGTATAATTCTGAGTCTTACACGAATTTCTCTGTATAATTCTTATTTATGTGAACTCAGTATGGAATCCCCTTTTCATTACAGATAGCTGAGAATGGAGTCAATCAAAGATAGTGTCGCCAATTAACGAAACTTTCAGGGCGCAAGTTAACTCTCCAGATTCTCCGTCTCACATTTGCACACAGAAGAATCAGTGATGAATCTCACCCCCAGGAGTGTTCTACCTACTGCTTTGCTGGGTTTCACTCCAATGCAGACAAAGCCCTATGGATACAGAGATTTCCAGCCACAGCTCCTGCAGGAGACTCTAGCTGTGGCTCACAGAATCCCTGGAGGAACGGGCATGAGCCCCCACAATGAGGACGTCAACTTACTTCTTTTCTGGATATGAGCAATCAGAATACATCTCTGGGCACATGAGAAAACTAGTGACCAGAAAGAACTGCGTGCTCTAAAAGGAGAGAAAATTCACCAAAGAAAACAGAATTAGTGAAAGTAATGAGAAGACTTTAAAAATATTTAGTTCATTTTCAGTCAGAGTCAAGAGAATTGCGGTTATAAAAACAAGAGTAGGTTGCACAAAGGAGCAAGAAGCCTCCAAGAAGAGTTCTTGGAAATAGAAGGCAAACTGAAAAATCCATAAGTCAACAATCCCACAAGAATAAAATGCATATTGCTAGAAGCTGAATTTGTGAAGACCAATTATATTAAAACTGGGGACGCAGGCAGATGAAACAGAGAAATGATAAAATATGAGCTTGACAAATCTAGGCAAGGAAGAAGAAACAAGGATGGAATATAATAAACGAAAACTTATACACAAATTTCCACAGCTTAAGCAAATGTTTTGGCAAACACACACACACACACAAAGAAATCCTGTTAGAAATATTGGCTACTTAAGATAACGCTGAAATGCTACAAACTGCCAGAAATACACATACGCGTGTTCACAACAGAAAAAAATAAACACCAAAATAAGTGAAAGCAAATAAGCCAGCAATGAGTTTACAAAGTGAAGAGAATCTCAATGACTGTGGGGTCTTATCTGCGATACTAAAGATTAACAGAGTTAGAAAAAACAACTGCAAACCCCTCACACCACGAAAAGGAAAGCAGAAGCGGATCAAGTTAGAGAAGGTAAACTACCCCTCAGGGCTTCCCCTTTCTACGATGTGTTCATCATACACACCAAGGTCCCCACCATAAGCAACAGGAGTGACGCTTAGAAACCACCCGTGGGAGAGACACTCAGGTGTGGCAGCTTAAGGGCAGAAAGCCAAGATTTGCTGACCCCTGTGTTACCCGTAAGACATCTGGAGAAAAAGAAGAGGCCACCTTTATTTTTATTATAATAAATAAGATAAAAATGGCATTCGATGAGTTCCCTTTGCTTTAAAAAGAGCTTTAAAGAAAATCTTACAAGATTCAAAAAAAAAAAAATCCCTAAAGCCCATTAGTGTATAAATTTCCTAATGTGTCAACATCAAAATAACTGCTCCGTCTTGTCAGTGACTGACCCAACGTTTAACACTGCCCAAAGTAATCTAGACGGCAATCTCTAGCAATGCGGTCTGGATTCACACAATTACTAAAGAAGAAGGAAAAAAAAAAAAACTTGTTTGTTTGTGTTCTTATTCTGCTCACTTTTATTTTTTTCCCTTGGATGAGAATTAGGACAAAGAAATGTTCATGAACTGAACTGTCGTTATGAGAATGATCACACATAAAAGGGTGTCTTTCTTAAGATGCTTGGAACTCAAAGAAGGTTGATAGAAATCAGAGTTTGAAAACCTGATAAAACCTCATGGACAGCTGATACAAATCCAGGTATATGACCCTGAGACAGAGAAATGCAAGCTTCCATTTTTCATGAGGCTCATTTGACTTGGAAAGCATAACAATCAATGCCACAGGTTCCCAACAGCACACAGCTAGTGGACAGCAAGTCAGAAAGCACAATGTCCGCTGTCCCACACTTCTTTGCTGGGGAGGAGAAAGTATCAGCGCTTAATAGTTTAACGTAAAATGTGACTCCTCGCAAATCTGGTCTTCTACATCTGAAGAATGACTTAGATTCATGACAAAGGAATTATTCTCTACGCATCTTCAAGAAAAACTAGCAATGATGCTTAATGTAAAGCAGCTGCCTCAGCCTCTCACAAGCCTAGCTCAGCGGAACTGCTGGGTGAGTCATGAGTCACCATGAATATGGAGTTACTGAAATGATCATTTGCTTAATTGTCAAAGCCTAGCCCTTGGGAGCCAAGATTGCTTTGAAAGTGCAACATCCTGGTAAAAATGCCAAAAGGGAGGGGGGGTTCTTTTATTATGGGCTAGGAACTTTGGACTCAGCCTGATAAAGCAAAATAATAATGTAGCAAGATTACAAAAAGAATTTCTATTATTTAGTTTAATTATCATAGAATGCAACTAGCTCCTCTCCAGAGATCCTGCTGTGCTTTTGAGCCATACCCTTGCAGTGTAGATGGATTTCCCAAGGCTGCTTTACCAGAAGTTAGGTTAGAATTGGTAGAGGATAGAGAGATAAAGGACCGAAGTGATGCAGAGAGAGACAGATCAGGCTACCAGAGTAGCCACTCATCCGGTATGCGGATTAAAGCCCCTGACACTTCTACATGCCAGTGTTTGGGTGACCCTAACCTGGTAGTCCTAAATGATACATCTTAGGAGAAACTCAGGCAAGTCTTCCTTCAGTAAAGAGTGTGATATGAGAAAAATCACCTAAGCTACAGGAGAGAAGGCAAGTCATCTCAAACTAGAAACATTTAGAAGTCGGTCCCTACTTATAGAATCAGAAATTGTGTTCTTCAAGATTTAGAGAAGATAATCGTCCTTAATAAACAGAAGTAGCAGAAAAGCAACCTTCTGACATCTAAAAATGTTATTCTTAATAAACTTTTTTTTGTCACAGAGACACGTCTATTAAATAGTAAATAGTAAGATAGTTAAGGAATAAATTGTTCTCAAATACTTCAAGTGATGTTCACATTCTGAAAATCAATAGATTTTTTTAAGTCATGTTGAAGGCAATTAAAAGCCATACTTTAGTTTTACTCTTGATATAAGGCCACAGACCAATGCGAACTAACAAATGATGTATAACGCAAAGACACTATGGTTTTAATCAGCTCCTAAATGCTAATGATTAAGATGCTAAACTTTTGATGGTTCCATTATGCTTTCGGTTTGTGCTATTCCTAGCTGCTTGGTTTATCGTTTCTATGATATTCCAAGTCAAACGAGGACAGCTTCCTTTTGCTGATAGCTGATGAAACTGTAGAATACAGCCTAATTGGAGAGAATGGAGTATCTACTTAAGAGGGAAAATAAACATCCAAGAAGTTATTCTATGAGGGGGGAGAAAGGGATGTGTGAAATATTTCTATTACTAGACTTTTCTAAAAGCTTAGATTTAGCCTTTGTTTATAGCAGTAAGTCTGACATTCTTGAAAGTCTGTTATTTGAATAGCGCTTAATGGTTACGAAACAACTTCACAAACACTATCTCCTTCAAGGCCATGGAGCCATTGCAAGGAATGTCAACCCTTAAACATAGCTGCCTTTAGACCATTACTCTGGTGGGTAGAGAGGAATAGAAGGAAACAACAGAGCCGGCAGGTGGTATGAGGTACCAGACCATCCCCAATGACTTACGAGGTCGATACTGCTGTTGCCCATTTTAATGATAAGGACGCTTGGACTCACTCCCTGAAGTGAAATTATTTCCTGAAAGTTATACAAGCAAATGGCAAAACAGGAACCTTCAAGTGTACTGTACTTCGCCCGCGTTATATTGGTTTTCCCGTGGGATTTCCAAGGCTGGAAATGAAAAGGGGCCAGACATCGATTTGCTTAGACGGTGATTCAGCCTCCAGACTTGCGTGTCCCCTTGAAGTCTCCTCTCCACAGCCTTCTCTCTCCCTGGTTCCTGAAACAGGGCTGATGAAGTCCCTACTGACTCGGGGTGCTGGCCCAGGGGGGCTGGCTCCTACACACCAGCCATGCTTCCTTCCCACCACCAGCAGCTGCACACTCACAGTCCCTTCACTGTGTGGCAGGCACCAAGCGGCAGTCTCAGGAGTCTCACCGATACTGACCTAATTTAATGTGAACCAGCCTCATGAGGGAGCGACTATGATTGTCACATCCACCGCCAGGAGAGGAGGGGGGATGGACCCCTGAAGGAGGAAGACGCTTTCTTCAGGACACCTTGGACCTTCTCCCACACCAGGCTCACCGAATCATCCCTTTCCTTTTTCATTAAAAAGGTGGAAAATGGCCATGGGGATTACAAATGAGGTGGAAAAAGACACAAAATGATGTAAAAATAAACTACTATAATAACATAAAAGAATAAGTAAGGCACTGCTATTGGTTAAAAAAGGTGGAGAGCCCCTCCCAGTGGCGCAGTGGGTCAGGACGCAGCACTGCAAGGTGGCTGTGGCTGCGTCAGTGTGAGTGGGATCCCCGCCCCGAGGGGACCCACAGGGCGCGGCAGACCTCTGTCTCGCTCGCTGCTCCCCGCGGCAGTGTGCTTCACTGATCTGCCTGTTTTGCTCCCTACTCCGTCTCTGATGAACCCTCTCACCGCCCCTGCACCTCTGGCCTGTACCCCAGTTCTGTATGCACAAATAAATAAACCTTTAAAAGTTAAAAATAAAAAAAGGTAGAAAATGGAAGGATGGGGGATCCTTATGAATATGAAGTGAGCCTTAGTTTCAGGGGCAAACTGGGACGCCAGAAGTGAGGAAGCTGAGGTGTTTCACCAACGTGGCTCATAGCCAAAGAGAGAACGCGCAGCATGACAGCCGCCTGCTGGTGACACTGAGCAGTGTCAGTAAGAGCAGTGGCCGAGGGGCGCAATGACAATGCCGTCAAGTCACCTCAGCGACTTCCTGCCTAGCATTTCGCCTCCTCACCCAGGCTCGCCCGGGGCTGAGCCAGCCGAGCCTGAAGATCACTGGATCCGCTCGCAGTTAGATTCTGATCTGCTCCAGGCATGTCTCCCTACCCCTGGTGCCCTCGCTACCTGAGGCAGGTTCACCTGGATGAGAGCCGGCAGAAGTGTTCCCGCTGATTCCTTCAGAGTAACTCAGCCACACCCACCTGGAGAGCTGCAGCCGGAGGTCCTGCCTGACCCCCACACGTGTGTGTACAGAGCTGGCCTTTCGGCTGCCACAGGGAAGATGTAATGAATCTCCCCTCTAAGGGCCACAGAATCACGACCTCGTTGCCAGAGACGGTCACGCAGAATGCAGCCTTCAGTGGATTTTCAGCTATTTCCTTGTTTCACTGCCTAGACCTCGTTGCTCCTTGCTGGGGTGGTGTTCCAGAATCAGCTATCTGGATGTAACTCTTGTCTCTCAAGTTCTGCTTTTGGAAGAACCCAAAAGAAGCTCATACTCCCCTGTCTTGTTCGAGTAGCTGCTTAGTTACCCATGCTTCATATATGAAAGGACTTTAATTCCGACCGAGACCGAGAGAGGGCCATGAGTTAGCGGAAACGTCAGACCAACAGACAGTATATGATGCTAATAAATGCCGATGCAGAAACATTGCCCACTGCCAATGTACTCTTCCAGGATTTTTCTTCAAATATTAAAATAATTCTGTATCTATAATATGCATTTGCAAAAATGAGATCCTACGATCATATCCAGAGATGCAATTTCAGCTAAACTTAACATCGGTATTTCTTCGTTTCAGTAGGTCTGGCTGCTGCAGTAACACTGTGACCTTAAAATGGGCCAGGCCTGGTTTTTAGTGTATGATTGATCTTCATTAAATACACTTGCAGATTCCCACTCTTATAAACCACTATTATCAAAACTTCACTTTATATGCATCCTTATTCAATAAATCATCTTCTTAATATAAATTTCTGCGTGAATAACGGTATTCCATTTTTACAGGGAATCTGTACAAATTGAAATTCTCCCCTCAAGTGGTTTACGAGATACCTGTTTCCACTTAAATTGCTTTTTCACATCTAGTCTTATACAACTCATTCATTTCAAGACAAATAACTTATTTGTTGAAAATCGACTCTGTGCCAGATAAACTGTATTAAGGGCTGTAGCTCGCACCGTCAACCCGAGCCGGCCCCTTCCCCGGGGCACCCCACGTCCAGCAGAGACGGCCACTGAGCAGGAAGCCGCGGTGAGGGGGCTGCGGTTCGCAGCCAGAGAGCACCGCGAGGCGGTCAGAGCCGGCCGGAGGGGCACGTGGGAAGGCCTGTATTCCTTTCCCTCTCCCACACACACATATGTATATAAAAGTATATGTATACATACACACAAACACACATATCTATATCCCACATACACATACACACAGAGGTATAAGTTTATATAGGTAAAGATATGTGCACACATAGGTGTAAGTTTACCTTAAGCAAAAAATTAATTGAATAAGGATACAAATAAAGTGAAGACTCTGATGATACTTTAAGAGTGAACATCTGAAAGTACCTTTAATGTTTATCAGTAATACATCAGAAACCTGAAATGGCCATTCGAATATCACAGTGTCACTGCAGAAGCTATGAAAGCAGATATTGTACCCAGAGTTACTGGACTGAGACCAGTGTTAAGTGTGCTTGAAACATACATGGTAGATGAATGACATACACGCTGTCGTATATGATGTGTGATGTGTCTATCAAACACTTTTCTAGGCTATTTTAGCTTTTAGCCGTTTGGGCAACTGGAGCCCTTAGAGATTTTTATTGTCAAAAATGCAAACATTTCCCCTTACAATATTAACACCTGCAGCATACCTACGTATCTTACCTAGATTACTATCACAGGTGTATCATCGTGCACTTGTTTTTCCTTCCATACTTTAATATTGTATTTTCTATTTTTTCCAAACATTTTAAAAATCTACAGTCTCTCTGGTTCTAGAGTATTAAATAAATTTGTTTTATTCAGGTGAATATAAACTTGTCGTTTTTTTCCTGTAAGCTGATAGTACTCAATAGATTCCCCACACTCAACTGATAAATTTTCTTGAACCAAGTCTCTTACTCCTGGTTGACTGAAATCTCCACAGCAATCACTTAGCCTGGAAACATTCCTAAAATCTCTTCTCTGGCCCAAAGTATCCCCTTTTTCTGTGTTTTCTCTACCTCTCACTCCTAACATACATTCAGTTTTCTTACATATCACTTTGCATAACCACGCCTCCAAATTAAAGTTACTATTAACCTTATAAATAGCCAGTTAGAGAAAAGAAGTGAATATCCACTAACAGGAAAATAAAATGCTAGAAAGAAATACATTTTACCTTCTTTGGAGGTGGGTGATTCAATGTCTTTACAGTAATTTCTTCATTATGTAACTTGTATTATGTAACTCTTATTATCACTTGGAGCAAAGGAACTCACTCTGAAAGTAACTGGTACTTAGGCTGCATGAAACTGGCCCAGTGAAATTTAAAAAAAATATTTAGAAAGGGTATCTCACCAGAATAAGAGAATTTATAAAGCCAAATTCACTCAAGAAGAATTATTAGATTATTCCTGAAGCAAAGGTACTTAGTTGATCTTGAGAAACACAAAATACCTCTGCTTGTAGCAGCGTGAAGTCTGGCAGATGGTCACAAATGTTACCAGAATTATGAAATAAACATTGTCAAATGCATTCCATATTTTTAGAGGCAACCCAACTGAAGAAACGCCTAAGTCTGAATAAGAGACATTAAAATAAACAACCCAAAGTAGCGTTATCCTTGTTAGAGCATTTTCTTAAGTCAACTCTCCCCCTCGGAATATTGTTTTCTAATTCTAAATATATTTCATATAAACTCTGAAAATCGCCAAAGGGATAGATAGCATCGGCGTTTACATTTAAAAAATTGGAAATAATAATGATTCCTCTTTTTCTCAAAAACTGTGTGTCTCGGATGAACGACGAGGTGCTAATTTGCAGTGTGGGCCCATCAGAGTTGGCGTGTGTGGCAAACACTGTCCCTTCTCGAGCACGGTTTGGATCCTGGCTAATGTGGCGATTCCGCTGGAGTGGGAAGAGGAGATGTGTGTTATCGAAGGAACAGGACGATGTTCACGCTGACCCTACGTCAGGGCTCACGCCCGACAGCGAGTCCTCACCACTGCAGCCACCACTCTCAAGGAGCTACCGTCCTGATGGTCTAGACCTGGGCCTGGGCCCAGGTGCGGGGTCCAGGAAGTCAGAGAGGGTGTCATCCCTGAGGCTGGTGAGGGAAAAGAGGACCGTGGAAAGCCACATTTGAGAAAGTGCGCTGAAAGAACCACATTTTGGTCGTGTGTGGAGCTCTGGCCAGGGATTGCCGTAGCCCCTTGGTAAAAGGCACTCTTACATTTTCTCAGTGCCAGTTTCTCCCTGGCCTCTCCTTTTGCTTCCTACTGCAGGAGTTTAGGAAGGAAAGGGTCCGAGTGGTGAGAAGACACTTGCCTGAGTCACAGCCCGCCCACTCTGAGCAGCGGCATGCACTCTGGAGCACAGGGGTACTCGCTGGAGCCCCTGCAATACGACCGCCCTCACACCCGGACTGTTACCACTCCTCTTCCATGAAACACATAAGCAGTCCGCTCGACGCTAAGACACACAACCTGCAAGATTGCAAACCCCACTGAGGAGCCAGCCCGGGGTGACAGACCGCATATGCCCATCTAGTCAAGCGACGAGCTGTCTCAGAACTGTGTGATGCTGTCTGTCATCGGTGCTAAGACAAGCGTGAGAAAAATGTACAGAGAACAAAGGTCTATCGAAAGGAGGAACAAGGGGTCGATGCCACGGTTGACATTTTAAAAAGCAGATAGGGGTCACCCTGGATGACGCGAATTAACTCAAATGAATGAAAATGTGCTCCTTCTGTCCCAGAGATGTGCACTGGTTTTGGAGCTTTAAATTGCTGTCCACGCCATGACACGCCAGCCACAGCTTTCCCACTGTCTCATCACTGTGATGTGCGGCCAATTATGTCCCACTCAGTCCCTGCTGATACTCCAGCTATGAAAACAGGGTGCTTGACCTATCATGGCTAGATGCAAGCTCTGTTACAAGAGATGGCCGGCAAGGTTTTCGAGAACATGCTAGCAGTCACTCTCTTCATTACTACTCAGCACTGTTCCAGAGCCACCGCTAATAGTGTAGACATCTACAGTTAGACATCACACAGGAAATAAACATCCCAAAGGCACTGCATTCAAGGACTCGCGCTAGTAAAAGCTGCTTCGCCACCCTCATCCACACCACATCCTAAAGAGAAGTCCAAGCATTTTGTGGGAACCACAGTCAACATTTTATAAAACAGGACTCCTATGATGATGAGTGTTACAGGAGATGGTTGGAAAATCTGAGTGAATGTCTCTATGTTCTCAATAAAACTCGGATATGCACAGCAAACACCATAACAACAAGCATGGAGGAGGTGACTATGAGCCTCGTCCTGGAGAAAGCAGTCAACAAGAGAACCCTCGCCATGAAGATTAGCCCTGCCTGCTTTCCAACGACTGTGCCGTCAAATGTATTCATGAGTTTGAAGCAGAGGCTCTAAGCAGGAACGTAACTAAAAGGAGGAAAGCCAAACCCCGATAACGCTCCCATTTCCAGCACAATATTAAGTGTTGAACGACTGTGTATATGGAATAAAGGCTGTCACAACTGTGGGCTTGTGCTGACAAATGCTCTGATTCCTGTCCAGAATCTCAGGAAACTGTAGCAGAACCCTAAACTAACGGAAAGTGACTCTGACAGATAAGCCCCTGTAAGGGGATCTCCAGGACCCTGTTGCTTGAGGTCTAATCACTCCATTACCATCTACACATCTCGCATGCCACTTCCGGCTGCAGTCTCCCTCCAACCCCACGTGTCTATCAGGCCCCACTTTCAGATCGTGGTTCTACCGAAGACGAGCCTTTCCCTAGGAAAACAGATTAGAGGTCTTCTTTGGCCACAGGCACGCCAAGGGTAACCTACGTGTCCCCTTCAACGGTGTGAGATGGGAACTAGCTTCATGCGAGGTCACGAAAGCAGACCAGTTGAGGGGAAGGGTTCCCTCGCTCTGTCCTGATCTTCTATACTATGAGCCTCACACTCAGGTCTCACAGAAGGGACTCTGAGCCACTAAAACAACGATCCCAAGGTCATGGTGGCATCTGGATTTTGTACAGTCACGAATACTTGCTTCAAAGTTTAGTAGAAAGATAGGTTTAATTTGTTGCTTTCAGCTTACAATATATATAAAGAGGAACTGGAAGCAGAGAGGAGGATGAATGGTAAACCCAAAGGGGCAAAGAGCCTTCCCTCTGCTGTCACAAATAGGAGGCGGGACAAAGATAATGGTGAATGGAGCAAAGAACACAGAAATGCCAAACTGCATGGCCTAACCGTATCATGACCATGCAGTATCTTATGTCACAGAAAAGATTAATTTGTCTCTATACATTTCAAGGAAACTCGTGGTGTTAAAATAAATGTTTCAGTGTCTTTCAAAATAGAGATTAAATGGGAAGAAGAGAAAAACAAGCACCACAGTGTAAGCACAAGGGATTAGGACCAGGATGTCAAACAAGTTTCATTTCATGTGCCAAGTGCATTTCATTCTCAGGCGCCTCCCAGGGCCGTGAAAGGCTTAGGAGCACAGGGTGGCATCCGAACCGACGCAGGAGGGCCAAGAGCTGGCCGGTGAAGCGTGCCGGGACTGGGGGGGAGTGCAGAACGGGGAGACGGGGAGGTCGGGGCCCGTGCGTGCTCTCCCCGTGACAGGGACAGCGGTGTGGGCCCATGAAGAACCAGAGAAGCCGCTGGCACCTCAGGCCATACACAGCTTACTCATAAATGCTTGGAATCTTTTAACAAAGGCATAGCTGCCACTCTGCTAGCTGGAGGGACACAGGACTCAGGTCACAGTCACAAGAAGGGAGAGCAGACACGCAAGTGGAACAGCGCTTCCCCACGTCCAGTCGGGCCGGCCGCTGTTGTAGGTGCATGTTTGAACAGGAGATCCTTTCTAGCTGTATTTTATTTCTGATGCTAGCAGTGATTTTCAAAGAATGGGCTTTCTGTTACCTGATACAGTGTGGCCCTTTGAAAAATCCTTGGTGAGGAGTCAAGAACCCTGACAATATCTTGTGTTGGCTGATTCATTAGCTCTGTGACCGAACACAAGTCGTATTTCTATATGCCAGTTTCCCTCATATGAAAAATCAGGGTTCCAGGCAAATAAAGCATGAGTCATCTTCCAGTGAGGAGGTTAAAAGCCATTATAAATTCAGGGAAATCAATACTCTATAATATGCAAAAATTTTACAGGAATACTGGCATGCCTGCATTAATATCTCTAATGACACTTTAAGTCGGAGTCCTATGTTCTTAGTACAATGTTTTTCTGGGGGGAAACACAGGCTGTTAGTATTTGGGGAAAATGAATGACCTTTCTTATCAACAGAAACACAAATTGCAAATTAACATTGCTTAGCCATTTATTTTAATTAGCAAACTTCTCACGGCTACATTTAACATTCCTGACTTGACTTAGTTTCTTTTCAGTCTGACTTAACACCATCACCAATCAAACCCGTTTAACCTGGGGTCTTTAACTGCGGATCAGGTCTGGGTCCAGCACCTACATGTTGTCGCAAATGGGGGCATGTTCAGCCCCTTCTCATCTTGAGAACAGCCTCAAGAGAACCCCCTCCTGAGGCTTGTTCTTTCCAGTTCTTTTCTTACCACATGTTCAAAACAAAATAGGTGAGTCCATGAAGTTGCTCGGTATCACCAGATCCAAATTACAGCTTAAATGACCAGATCTTGGCCATTTGTAAGTGGGTGTAAATATCAAGATTCTGTCCTTTCGCCCATTCACCCAGCACAACACATCGAACACAGCCATCAGTGAAATTTATCTTAACAAATGAACAAAATGATAGTGATTACAAATACAAGCATCATCAGATTTCGGGGTGTATCCACCCATAAATTGTTTAAGCATATTGCTTCAGCACAAGCAGGAAAAGTCTTAAAAACTGTTACGCTTCTTCGCACTCTATAACATTATCAGTTTCCAAACAAATGCATGTACAATCTTTATAGTACAAAATTTACTGAAAAGTACAAAACTCAAAGTAAATAAAACAAGAAAGGGAAAGTTTTATTAAGCTGAGTCGTTGAGATAATGGAAAAGAGTATATAAAAATGCTTTTGAAGTTTCATCAATATATTTTGTGTTGTCTTTCTTAATGACAGGAATTTAGAATACCTGTGTAGTCTACATTAAATAATGAGTTCTAACGGTCAATCTTAGTCCACTGGAATCATCACAAATATTTGTTCTGTTAGCATTTCCCCAAAAAAATACTACTCCAAGCTTTTCAGTTGAGGGTTGTAATTGTGAGCATTAAAACACACACGTACAGGGCCCTCCCTGGTAGCCTAGAGATGAACTCTCATCACTACCAGAGCTACAGCCTGAGTTCATTCCTGGCCAGGGAGGGACCCCAGGGTGCAGCAGACCCCTCCTGTCTCCCCACCACTCCCCTCAGCAATGGATTTCAGTAGATCCACCATTCTGCTCCCTCTGAATCCTCCGTCTCTTGTGAAACCTCACCCCTACACCTCTGGCCAATTCTTCCACTCAACAAATAAAAGCTTATCTTCCAGTCCCGCCATGGTGGTGCAACGGGTTAAAGCACAGTACTATGAAACTAGATGCAGCCACTTCACGAGTTCGATCCCCAGCCAGGGTGGTGACCCACATGGCGCAGCAGACCTCTCCTGACCCGCCCACTGCTCCCCTCAGTAGTGTATTTTGTAGATCTGCCTGTCCTGCTCCCCACTCTGTCTCTGGGGAGTCCTCTCACCATCCCTGCACCTCTGGCCTGTACCCAGTTCTGCATGCATAAAAAAATACATCTTTTAAAAAAATAATAATTAAAAAGAAAAGTTTATCTTCCTTCTCAAAAATTAAAATAAATCACACACACACACACAAACTGCAGGAGAAAATACTCTGGTCTCAGGAGAGGCACCAGATTATCCACACACCTCTGTTGTCTGCTTGAAGCCACGGAGACTGACCCTCCCTGTCCCCAGGGAAGCTGGCACTCTGGCTGCGGGGATGACCACCTGGCACCGGCTTCCTGTTGCCGAAGGACCTAACTTTGTTCATCTCACTTTTAAGGCTCCAGTGTCAAAGTACAATCTGTTCAGTAAATATTAGTTCTAATGAAGGAATGACAATAGGTGACCAAACCAGTATGGAGTGGCCAGGACTCTCTCTGTGGAGTCCAGCACTCCACTCTGCAATCACATTGACACTGTAGCTGTTGTCAGAAGGGACAGTAACAGGTCAATATGCGTTGCTCGTCAGCACCACCATGCAAGATCTGTAGCGTGCCTGCCTCAAAAGTCAATACCTTTTCAAGATACATAACAGGAAAAATGTTTTCATGTTGGCCTAACTTTTTAACAAATTACATTTTTATAGTTACATCAGCCATCAGTTCCTTAATTGAAAGGCTGAGAGATGAACTAAACCCAAAAGGGAAATCATGAGACCTTAATGGAAACACAATCGTTTATTCAAAATATGCATGTGTGTGCAGGTAGCATGGAATACTACCCAGCTACAAAAAATGGTGAGCTCTCCTCTGTGCGACTGCACAGATACCCTGGAGGGGACGGTACTGAGAGGGCTGTACCGCAGGCGGCGGCCGCTGCTGGACGCCATGCGAACTTGGGACAGAGAGACAGGGCAGGAGTCAGAGGACACCAAACCAGAGACAAACCTCACAGGACACAGAACTGACAAGGGGGCCATGAGGGGCCGTGGGGACCGTGGGGGGGTTTGGGGGGCCGTCGGGGGACGTGAGGGGCCGTGGGGGGCTGTGGGGGGCTGTGGGGGGCTGTGGGGGGCTGTGGGGGGCTGTGGGGGGCTGTGGGGGGCCGTGCGGGGCCGTGGGGGCCTGTGGGGGGCCATGGGGGGCTGTGGGGGGCCGTGTGGGGCCGTGGGGGCCTGTGGGGGGCCGTGGGGGCCTGTGGGGCCCATGGGAGGCTGTGGGAGGCCATGGGGGGTTGTGGGAGGATGTGGGAGGCCGTGGTGGGACGGCGGAGGCTGTGGGGGGCCATGGGAGACCGTGAGGGGCCGTGAGGGGACGTGGGAGACCGTGGGGGGCTGTAGGGGGCAGTGGGAGACCGTGGGGGACCATGGGGGGCCGTGGGAGACCGTGGGAGGCCGTGAGGGGCTGTGGGGGGCTGTGGGAGACCATGGGCAGCCGTGGGGGGCCTACACGGTAGCAGTGGGACCATGTAATTTTCAATTATATGGGTTGTAAATAAATGTTTCCTTAATTTTTAAAATAAAAATAATATGTGCTCATGAAATGGCAAGTTTCTAATATGTTTCATGTGATACAAACATTAATTTTATATCCCAATGCATTTTCCAGAAGTAACCTGTATAACATTTGAACCAACTATATCAAATGTAATTACTAGGTTTTTATTAATAAAAAAAAATAGGGCATTTGTGTGATGCTTCTGGATAGACTTCTGATGAGTCATCAAGCTTTAAATAAATGAATCCTTAGCACAAATTAGATACTGAACTAGAAAACAGTAGTCAGTCCTCAAATTTCACCCTGAATGGTAAAGTACCAGAAGTGTATTAAAGAAAAAGGAAAAGGGAAAAGTGAATTCATTGAAAGTGGCAGAGATGCCATTAGGGTTAAGCCATCTTTGCCACCTCCACCCCCCAACAGAAGAAAAAGAAAAACCTTCAACTGCTTGGACTGGATGTCGCCAAAGCAGCACGTAGTGCACCCGAAAGGAAATACTTAAAGTCACACATGAAGTGCAACCTGGGATAATTTTTCTACATTTGAAGAGCTTCTGCTGTCCAACCATGAATAAGTCATAGAAGTTAAACTTCTGGGTGGAGGCTGTTAACTTGCCTACAAAGTAGGAAGAAGGGAATGTGCTCATTGACGATAATAGTACCAAAATGGTGTTGTTGGGATTCAACCAAAAGGGATAATGCACACAACTAACTTGGTGTATGTGGGCATGCAAATCCCACACCAAGTTATCCTCACATTAATCATGTTTTTTTTTTTTTTTTCATTTTATTTCCTTTATTTCATTTTTGTCTTCTTACTGCAGTAGTAAGGGTTTGCAAAACCGCGTGTGGCTCAGAAGTACAGAACCACAACCCTCAGGCTGAGCTCTCCCACCAACCCGCAGGTTCACACTGCAGGAAACACAGTGACGCTGCACCATGACAGAGTTACGACGTAAAACTTGTAATGTTTGATTGTTTCTGACGCTAAACCTCTTAGCAAATCACGCTAGCGTAGATGGTACCGTGTATAGCAACAGTGACGTTAGCTATCTGAAAGTCTGTTGAATTCTAAAATTAATACTTTTAATGGTACATTTTCATGTACATGGTTTTAATCTATCTACATAATTCTATCTCACCATATGATGATCGTTTTGTCTAATTCCAGATGTAGGCCTAACTTAGAGCTTTCTGGGAATCTACTTGAGACATAATTTTTATACCTTATTCTCTTACAAGTGAATACTTATCCCCAGGTGTAATGACTATCCACGCAAAGCTACAAGAACAAGCTTTCTCTTTTAATATGTATTTTATATATGTATTTTGTTGCCGCCCTTCTGAAGCCATATTGCTGGCCTTTCTGATTAGCTTTCTGCATTAAACGGACCCGGGCACACTCAGCACTTGCACTAATATAATGCAACAACCAAGAAATGCAGATTTTTTTTTTACTAAGTAAATTCTGGGAATGACAGCCTAGCAAACTTAACCACCTAAGGAAATATTCAGACTGGCATTTGATTTTACTGTGTTTATTGAGACTATAAACAATATGACCTTTAAATGCTATATTTTTTGTCCTTAGCTAGAAAAATGCTGCATTCCATGTGGTGGTCTCTTTTTAGCACTATTTAAATCCAACATGAATAAACATGAACAGTTGAAACTGTTTGCAACCTTCCCAGGTTGTCTATTACAAGTAATCCAGGGACACACGATTTTGATTGAACCATAGATATCGTGACTAGTTAACAACGGTTTTATTCTCAATCTATGAAATAGGAAAAAAACAGGGTTGTCTCACCTACACTGTAATTCAATTAACTACTCAGAATATGCGGACTGAAAAGATCACACTACTAACATTAAAACAACCTCCAGCTTGCTAAATTACTGTTATTTTTACTTTTACATAAATTACCTATGCAATCCTCATACTACCCCATAACATAAAATTAGTGTTATATGAGAGAGGCGAGTGACACCTGTTCCCCAACGTTGTGACGAGCAGAGGCAGCGCGAAGGGGAGACACCACATGGTGTCTCACCACATGGCATGGGGCGCAAGGCCTGTTAAGAACAGGGCAACTGGCCTCCCTGGTGGCCCACCGCGTTAAAGCACGGCCCTGGGAAGCTGGCCACGGCTGCTTCGGTGTGAGTTCGATCACCGCGGCCAGGGAGTGACCCCAGGGCACAGCAGACCCCTGCTGACACGCCCGCTGCTCCCCTCTGCAGTGTGTTTCAGTCCATCTGCCTGTTCTGCTCCCCGCTCTGACTCTGGTGAATCCTCTCACCACCCCTGCCCCTCTGGCCTGTACCCTAGTTCTGTGTGCAGAAATAAATCTTTAAAAAAAAAAAAAGAACAGGCCCATGTCACCAAATTGACACTCAGGGTCAGGCTTTCCAGAAATGGAATCTCAAACTACTCCTTCAAGGGTTAAACTGTTTTAAAACTTGACCAACAATATTTATTCTACCTGACAGACCTCTGCTATCCCCTAAAGTGATTGGTCAATAACTACTTGATGTCTTTGCCTAGTTTAACATCCATGTTTACAAAAATATTCCTGCATATAAAAATATTTCATTGTACACAATTCCTCGAAGCTCCTTTTGGCTGTTCAACTGGATCTTGTCCACCCCATGAATCACTGACTCAGTTGAATTTTGTGTTTTCAGTCAAAATTATGAAAAGTCAGCCCAAGCTATGTATCACAAACAAATCACTTTGTTTCTCTATGTGGCATGTGAGACTAGGGCAAATCTGAAAAGATTAAAATCACATTTTGAGGTAAACTCATTATCAAATGTGAGTCAATAAATCAGATAATACAAACTTAATATGTTAAAAATATAAGAAGCTACAAATGTATTTAGAGGTACTTACAAAAATCCTGAGAGGAAAGATGAAATAATTTTCTGAATTATGGTTTTAATAGTAAGAAAGAAAACTACTTAGTAACAAAGCACGCTAACAATAAAATTGATATCTGAAAGATGATCTTTGTGTTCAAAGAGATGGAAGGATAACTAAGTCTGGCTTTCTTACCAGAGTTCACCTACTCTTGGGGTCTGATTATCGCTCCCACAACTAACATGGCTAATTCCATTTCCCCACTTTTTTGACCAAGAGTGGGCAACTTGGCTTTCTTATCCACAGAGGCCATAGCCCAACAGAGACATGCTGGAATAATCAAGAAGTAATATACTGTCCTAGTATATCAGTTGACACAAAATACAAAATCTGGATAAGTTGGAGTATAAAATATAACTTTCTTTTAGTTTAAAGAGGGCCCAGCTCAGAGGCTACCAGAGCGTCATAGATTCCCTGGCTGGCACCAAATGACACCTTAAACTACAGTCCAAGCCAAAGGATCACACCACAAAGCCGTCTGAGGATTATCCTTCTGCTTGAGGCCCTGTTTCATTTCTTCGCCAGCTTAGGTATGAACTCGCCTGTTAACTCATTTGTCCATTAATTTAGCTTTAGCATAGTCGGTAGAACTAAAGAAAAGCATAATATTGATGGCCCGACATTAGTGATAGGCTAGTAAATGGTTAGCAGTAGGCTAGAGGGAGAAACAATCAGCACGACCAACATCTGACCTCTGTTTTGAGAGTTGGGAAGAGCACCACTGAATACAAGAGTGTAGTATCTCTTCAAATTAGTGTTCTGGCGTTGTTCAAGCAGATACAGCAGTGGGTTAGCTGGGTATGATGTCCACAAGTTGAGAAACCTCTGAACTATGTTCCTTAGGGACTAACCCAAGCTACATTTCCACCAACAGCATCCTTGGAACCTTGTCACTTACAACAGGAATGGGACTAGAAAGAAGAAAAACAAGTGAAATGGAGAAAGACAAATACCAGGTGAGTTCACTCACATGAGAAACAAAGCAAAGACACAGGCAAAACGAAACTAAAGCATTTGCTAGACAGAGGCCACCAGCCGGGGAGGAGAGCAGAGAGCAGGGACTACAGAAGGGGCCACACAGGTATGGCGTGGGGACACGTATGAAGAGGTATGAGCCTGGCCTCTGCGCTATCGTGCTGTAAACAGACATCACCTTGAGAACACATTTTCAAATAGCATTGTTTCGATCTTACTAAATGCCAGGAAGAGTGTTAAGTAACTGACATGCATTTCCTCCTTTATTCTTCCAACAACTCTCAAAAATAGGATTTACTTTTATCATCGCTAAGTATAGGAATGAAGATACTAAGGATTAAAGAGGTTAAATTTCTAAGAGTTTCATAACTAATAGCAGACCCAACACCGGCTTTTATCTGGTCACTTGACTTGATAGGCATGTCCACTTCTTAATCAAAAAGTTTACTTGTTGTCAATTATTTTAGCCAAGAGTCTGTCTCCAAGGCTTATATTCTTGAGTACTTTTCCATCTTCTTTTGCATAAGGGCAAGCATTAATAGAAGGATTACTGCCATAGAAACAACCAGTCACATCGTAGATAAGATTTTATAAATTTTACAAATGTAAACTCTGTTTGAGTAGACAATGGGTTAAACGTAGTGATGTGAGGGACCAAACTATGTACTTATTCCTAGATGGATGACTAGAAGGATGGAATGTGCATTGATTTTTCTGGAATCTGTAAAAACATCTTGGTTTATGAAGAATATGTTTTGGAAGAAGAGCCTACTAAAGATTTATAAGGAAAATTTATTTCCTAGTTCCCAGTCTGGCAAGATAAATGAGAAATGAGCTGAATCAGGCTGGGCTAGGTTGGAACCAGGCAGTTAATTTCCATGACCTTGTGTTTCTCAACTTCACAAACCCTAAGTTAGGAATTCTGCTCCAACTCATGCCACAGAGAATGATGGAAAGTTGAAAATATCCTTCCCCCATCTCAGAGCTATAGGGGGATGTCAGTACCCAAAAAAAGGGACAGCCTGTCCCTCTCCGTGAGAAAAACATCAGCTGTGACGTCACTGTAGAGATCAGATGCATTCCTTTTACCCACACTTCTTTCATGGCCCATTTTGCTTTTACACCATGGTTTTTCAAAAGGGGCCCCTAGGATGAAAAAAGCCTTTTATTTTTTTAATCAACTGTACAATTAACGCTGTGACTTTCAGCCACCTTCTGTATGATTTCACTATCACTTAACTATCAGCAATTCCAGACACAAGCCATGTGACACACCGTGTCCATTCAGTTTCTGAGCGTTTCCACGTGACCTTCATAACCAAGAACCTGAAAACTTGAATTATTTTGCCTCCCTCCGTGAGATTAAATCTTGCTCTCTTAGGAATTATAACATTTGAACCGTCTGATTTCTTAGATGAAATATTTGTATTACTCATTTTGTCACACATTTTCAATCTCCCACTGTGTCATGACAGAAGTCTCACAATGCTTACCTGTTGTAGAAACCTCAGCACACACCACGGCACACGCATAATGACATGAGTAAAAGATAGGCTGGATGAATGAAGGAATGGACAATAGTTTCAGACATGAGGTATTTCAGGGTTGACCCGACTTGCAGTCTCATGCATTTGCTATTATTTTCATGTGTACTACTTTTAAAGACATGTACTCCCCAGACTTTTCTGATCACCTCAACCAGGGAACAAAGGATATTATCCAATACTAACATATTTCTTGCTTTTGACCGAACGTTACACTATGTAGGAGCATGCCCAGAGCAGGGCATAAAAAAAAAAAAAAAAGAATTCTGACATCCTGCAACTGTAGCTCACACCCAAATCTGAGTCCACTTTGTTGGTCTCCCACATAGGTAAGAGAGAACATGTTTCCAGTATTTTTCCATTTTTTCCAGAGCATGGATGGATGGAGAGGGAGGTGAGCGGGGATACGTCAAAGTGAGTTTGTGCAGGCTTCCCAGAGCTAAGTGAGTACATCTCTTCCTAATTGCATTTCCAGTGATGTATGCTGGCATTCTGAAATTGGCCATGACCCTCACACAATGGAACTAGACAACTGCTATAAATTAGGGTTTTTCCCCCTGAGAAATTATAGTTAAACATGCACCAACACACCACTCAAGTGAGGCCACCAGAGACATCAGCAATGTTCTCCTAGAAAAAGTAAAAAAAAATTAGGCATAAAATCAAATAATCAGGAGTGTGAGCAAGAATGAAAGCAGGAAAAGAACCTGGCAGGGTGGGAGGAATCAGAATACAGCCCAGAAACAAATGAGCCCTAAGTGGCGTTCGCCCTTGAGGAGAGAAAGAGGTAGGTGGTCTGAATGCAGGTCTTGGCGCTTCCATTTTCCACGGTGAGATTAAACCTTCAGTCGATCCACCAGGGGATATGCATGTTCCAGATGAAAAAGGACACTCAGCAGACAGTGCCACCACTTTGGGAAGCAGATGTCTGCCTAGGAAAGAAGGGCCAGGGGGCAGGCGAGGCGCAAGGTGTGCGATGGGTCTCGTGGGTCTCCACCAGCGCAGAGCACCTGCTGGACAGGACCTTCCCTGGAAAAGCCCACAACTACACAACAGCCCACTCAGACCTGTCATGCTTGCATCTGCGCGAGCACGACCTCGGCATGAATTAGAGATGGAATCACACAGAAGCTGCTGCACCCACATGTCACGTCGATTATGTCACCCCGTGGTAGCGAGTTGCCATGAATTTTCACGCCCATGGGAGGCAAAACCCTTTTTGCCGTCCCTCACTAGAGCCAGGGTTTTCTAGCAAACGCATCATCCCCATCACATACCGCCATCGTCTGCAGCTGGGCCTTTGTTCCTAAGCGGCTACCCCGGAGCCAGCAAGTGCCTCCTCAGAGAGATCAGGCAGCCCCGAGAGCCCTACCAAGGTCCCTCGCTAGAGCTGCGTGTTGGTCTGCGCTCTGGTCAGTTCTCAAAACAGGACACTTGGCCAGCCCACTGGGCTTCCCAGGCTCAGTGCTTGGCCCTGCCTTGTGACTGGAAGCATACACAACTTCTTAATTTTTCACGTTTCACATTTTATATTTCCATGAATATTACTTAGTATTTCCTAAAACCAGGTATTTTTTCCTGCTTCTTATATCATGCCCAATTCCTAGATTCTGGACCACCAGAAGCCCACACCTAGCCGTATCGACAACTCTATCTCCCAGGTGGGCTCTCCGTTTCTTGAAGTGAGAGCTGTGTGCTCCCCGGGGCACGTCCCTTGAGGGCGCCGTGTGCTGGGGCATGCTGTGACAGATCTGAGACACCGTCAAGGACTCTCTTGCAAGACTTCTCGCTCTGCACGTTGGGCACTTTTACATGCTTAGCTCATCGTTCTCTCCTCTCTTACAGCGTTTGCGTTTTCGTTTACAAAGTCCCTTTAGATATCTGACTTTGCTCCCAGTTCTAGAGAATCACAGGCAGAGCTGAGGCAGACGGGTTGTATTTTTAGCTAGTTATAAAGTTTAAAACATGTCAATAGCTTATCTACCTAATCTTTGCAGTAAGAAATTTCTAAGTTGTAGGACTCAACTCACTGCATTCTTCTATAGTTATTATTTCTTCTCACACCAAGTGGATACTTCACTAGTGTTTCTACATGGGTAAAGAAAAGCATTTATTTTGTGTGTATAAATAGTAATAATTTGCCAAACGAGCAGTCGAAAGCAGGAGAGGGAGATTCCCTTCGAAGACTTTAACTGAGGTACTTTCTCTACTTGTAGCAATAAGACTGGTATCAAAACCAGTCAGAAAAGATAATAATTTAGTTACTAATTACAGCCCTAAATATAGCACAGTTTATTTTCTGCTAAGAAGCATGCAATTCAAATTAAAACATAATATTATCCCCTTCTGTAAGCATTTTCTCCTGATACTTGGAATAATAAAAAAGCCATTCTTGCTACATAGATTTTCCTCAAAGTACTTTTTGAAAGTTAGTCAAAATAAGTAAAGATTTTATCTTACGCTTCCTCCATAGGGCAGTGATTTGGCTATGCCGTACAAAAAATCATGCCACCCACAAGATACTTTGAAAAGTAGGCAGACGAGCAAGTGCTCAGCCTTGCTAGTTTTCAGGAAAACGTGAAGGTGCGAGGAGACAGCACCTCACGCCAGTGCGACTGGCACACTAAAGACAATGGAACAACACATGCTGCAGGGACTGAAGACAAAGGAGCCTCTTACAGTCTGGTGGGACTGGAAATGGAAACGGCTGCAGCCACTAGACAGAGCTGCAGGAGGGTCCTCAAAGCAGTGGAACACAGAGGGGCACATGGTCCAGCAATTCCCTCCTGGTATCTATCGAAGAACACAAAAATACTAACCAAATGGAAACTTGCACGCCGATGTTGTCAGAGGATGATCTACAACAGCTAAGATGTGAAAACAACCTAAGTGCCCGCAAACAAGCGGATCGAAAGGTGTGACGTGGACACACACCACAGAACCCCACTCAGTGACCACAGGGATGAACTCAGCCATTGGTGGCATCCCAGGCGGGCCTGGAAGCAGTAGGCCAAGCAAAGTAAGTCCGAAGGAGAAAGGGCGGTATCAGATGGGCTCACTGAGAACCAGAGACTATGCCAGGGGGAATCAAAGACGTCCCAAAACGGAAGAAAAGGAAACGACACACGGACAGATGCTGCTTGGCAATGGCAGACACCGCTGTGGCCACCTTTGCAGCATGACGTTCCACAGGCCCCGCGGAAGCCTGCTCGGAGGCCCAGCCACAGCGGCGCGGTCCAGATCTGCTTCTCGCCTCACGACAACACTGCGCAGCCTGGCAGCTGACCCCGACTCCCGTCCTGGGTGGTGTAACTCAGACGTCAGCAGCAGTCGACCATCCCCAGGCAAGCCCAGGGTGAGAAACACTTTCAGTTCAGCTTATCACTCAGAAGCATGGAAAAGGTTGCACTGATCGATGACTAACTACATGGGTGAAACCAGCATACAGAAGGCCACTCGCACCTTTTGGTTATCCTCATGGATCAGTGCATTTGCTGAGTGCTTACCTTACAGATAACCAAAAGGTGCGAGTATGCTGGTTTCACCCATGTCGTTAGGAACGTGGCAGGAACAGAGACTCCCTCTCTCAACGTAGTTGCAAACGCAACATTGTGAGATTAAATGCATTTAGAAATGTGCAAGACACTTGAGGGAAGACGTGTTCTTAATACAAATTATAAAGCTCTAAAGTTCTCAGGTTCAAAATTTTCCCCAAATGTATCCAATGTGCTATAATTACAGTTGCCTTGAATTTTGGGAAAGACCCCATTTTTTTCTGGAAGAAGTGAAAAGTCAACAACAACAACAAAACTTTAAAAAGAGTAAAGATGGTTTAGTGTAGCATAGAGCTCTTCATAAAAAATCTACTTCCCTTTCCAGGCACATATTTGAACTTACTCCCTACCTTTAATTTTGAGCAGCTCTATGACATGCCACGTGTTACTTATCAGTGAAAGCTTACGGGGACCAGTTAGGCAGCAGCCCTCCTTCACCCTGGACAGCGGACTGTGGAAGCCCCCGGAGAGATGGGCCTGGACTCCTAAGTGAGTGTCGGTGCTGAATCACATGACAACATATAGCTGACATACAGTGTGTGCAAGAAATGGACTTTTCATCACCACAGGTCACTATTCCGTATGGAAGCACCACCTTGCCCGTCTTGATGGCATTTCTTTTCATTAATGAAGGGGCACACTGTATAAATGTTGATCTACATTGTTTGGATGCCATATGTGACACAGCAGAGACAAAACAATGGCCTTCACACATGTGCACACATAAAATTAGGGTGTTTAATACTATGAAATATAAACAAAAGGGTGATGGCGGTAACTGATGAATAATACTGAAACAAGTGAGAAAAGTGACTTCCTGTCAAACCTGTAACAGCTGACTCAGCCCTCCCCTGCGGTGACTGCTCTTCTGTTTCATGTATATGTGCATGTAAAATTCAGTAACACTGTGTGAGCGCTAATAATCATGTGCCTGTGTTACCAGGAAACTAAACTTCTAGCATTTGCCAAAGGACACAAGATGATGACGTTAATAATTAAATTATAGAAAATAACTTTCAAGCCATACGAGTGAGGAAATTGAGTTATAATAAATGTCATGATGGAAGGAAGACAGTCTGCAGAGGGAACTGAGAATGGAAAAAAGGGCCAAAGAGACAAGCACGCTTTTCGGTTATGTCAAGGTACATACGCCATGTTTGAGATTTTAATTCAAAATAAATCATTGGAATCATCAATTGTCAATAAAATTATAATTGCAAAAACACTTGAAAAAAATGCTTAAAGAAATGAAGCCAAAATGTTCCACTGAACTACAATTAAATATGTCGGTAAACCTGAGATGTCTTTGTTGCTACTAATACATAAAAATTGATAAGCTAATTTATCCAAACAACACTTGGGTCTTTATGAGAAAGTTGCTGAGATGGGGAACTGTGACATCGACAGCGCATGACGCACGCACGAAGGGGAAGGGGCAGGCGAGAGTTTGCGGGGGGGGGGGGGGGGCCGCGACAGACAGGAGGAGCGCAACCTGCCTGAGTCACAGTGAGGTAAACCAGCGATTAACGCAGTGAAAGATCTGAAACATGCTCCCGTAGCCCAGTCTCACGAACACAGACTAAAAATAAAACTGAATCACGTAGTTCATGAAAGTCCACTAAGTTAATATACATTAAAAAGATGAAGACGGCCCTCCCTGGTGGCGCAGCGGGTTAAAGCACTGCACTGAGAAACTAAAGCC
>NW_004567130.1:19926612-19934561 GCF_000260355.1 Condylura cristata
AAAAAAAAAGATGAAGACTGGAAATGCAGCCACAGTGCTATTATCTTTCGTCCTTTAGAATAACCACCCTCATGCCAGGTGTTTCTCAGAATGTTTTAGCTTAACTGAGATCACAAAGTAGCCTAAAGCACTGCATTCACGTGGTGTTCTGAGTCACTTCTAAAATTTGCTTCAAGCATCTCTACATGCAGGAAACAAACAAGCAAGCAAAAACACAAGAGCACATGAAACTCTTTGTCCAAATATGGTGTCCTAGCCCCGTCAGCCAGGGGAATGACTTGAAATGTGCATAATTTTATTTTTTATTTTTCAAAGATTTACTTAGGTATACAAAAACCTAGACATGTTTCAAGTATTTTATTTTAATCTACAATAAGTATATGCATTTATCTGAAGATTTTTGAGAAGTTAAAAACCTTTTTTCTTTAAGCACAGATTTGTCTGATTTGAATTTCATATTGTGCTTATTGGGAAAAAACACTGAAAGGAGATTTCATAATTTTCAGCATCACTGAACTTCAAACAACCTTACATCTACTACAAAATAAGCGCAGAAACCCTCTAGATTCGTATTTTTCCAATTTCCACAATTGCCTTGCTCACTTTTAAAATGACCTTGAGTTTTCAGCAAATTGCCAGTATTGATTCTTTGCAGAGAAGTCAACATAATTTTCATAAAAGCAAGAATTCTTTTTATTGCATTTAGTAAATCAGGTTTCTTTAAATAACACTGGAACTACTAATTACTAATGTCACAGATGGGTTCAGTGTAAACAAGTAGAATGATTACTGGTAACTCAATCAGAGGGTTGCTCACAGGCGACACAGTCCTAAGCATCCCACATAGCCATGAAATACTTCCAAGAAAGCGTCATACTTATGTTTCACAGAGCAAGGAGGGCGTATCCATTAACCTGGCGTGTCAGCTACATGAAGGTGGGTAATAGAATGAAGACATTTTGACAACTCGCACACACATTATCTACACAACTCCTCTATAGCCATATAAAAGTTGCTCCCAGAGTTAACGTACGATTCATAAAAATAAAAGAAACTTGAATAAAAATACTTCCGGTGCTAGATGAGTTTGACACACTTTCTATGATGCACAAATCAAGTGTAAATCAACATGAAGTGAGAACATTTTAAACAGATTAATGATCTTATCTCAGGTTGAAAGTAAAAGTGAGTTTCAGGTCATTTATGTCTCAACCTTTCAGAATAGTTAGGACGTAACTTCATAAATAAGGAGCAGAATGCCCTCTGTCACTGCAGCCCCCAACAATGCTTCAGCACATAATTATTTTCAAATTGACCAGCTCCAACACTCACTTTGCAATTCTAGCAACATAATTTGGACTTAGAGGGCATCTGGGCACCATGGGAAAAAAACTGCTTGTAGACATGAAGATCTGGCTTACGAACTTTTGGCTAAGAGCTACAGATGTCGTTTTTTTAGGAGCAAGGAACTTTGGACTGGAACTTAGTAATAATAGTTCGGGATTCAGTCCAGGTGTGGCTGACTATTAAAAAACGAGCCATTTAAAAATTCACACTTCTGTTCATTCCTTATATTGTCGATAAGATTGATTTTCTTTTACTTGAAGTTATTCTGACCCAAAAGTGAAATAAAAAAAAGCAGTTGAAACATTAAGAATTTTGTAATAATTTTCAGAAATGAATTTGTAAATTCCAAAAAAAAAGCATTAAAGATCAGTGTTTCTAATAAAAAGGTAATTTAGCTTTTAAAATATGAAGACTTTTTATTAGAAAAAAATCAAACTAGAAAACTTTACCATGCACAATCTAATCCCTTTTATTATTAAATACATTTTAAGTTAAAATTTCAATGTAAATTCACACATGTTCATCATCAACTATATGAAATAGTTTTGTTTTGTTTTGTTTTGTTTTGTTTTGTTTTCCATTGGGAATACACTGAGATAGTCACTGTTCTCAACGATACTAAACGGACAATGTAGAGCGAAAGTATTCCCTATACTTATCTGGACCTCAGCTTGTTTCCTAGTGGAAATAAAGCAAGTGCAAAGCCAAGACACATGCTTTCATGCCAGATCATAGCGTCCTTCCATTGACAAAGAGCAGGCAGGGGGTTAGTTTAACTTATCAAACATTCTATTCTTCAGTGAGAAAAAAAGTTACGAAAAATAAAGGATGACCCCAGTCCAATGGGTCTTGCAAGATATTAAAGGAAATATGTAAATAATGAAACAGTGTGGGAGAGAAACATCTCAGATATGTTCTCCAATGATTAGCAGACTGCAGTGAAGGCATGGAGAGGTCCTGGTCAGCCCTAGGGGCAGGCCGGGCAGAGTGCTGGAAGCCAGAGTCCCAGGACGCCCAATGTGAACTGGCCTGCCCGTGTACGGGCCCAGTCTGTGCACTCAAGATTCAACTGCAGACACACACGGGTTTATTTACAAGAGGAAAATAAAGAAAGGAATAACTCAGGGCAAGAGAGACAAGCCAAAGAATGCGTCCTACCAGCTCCGCTGACCCAGAACCCCAACAGCCGGCTGAAGACTGGAGGAAGAGCCCAGCCACCAGCCACCAGCCCAGAGAAAGAGCCTCAGCCAGCGTGTCCAGCTTGGTGCCCAAGCCCAAGATGGCCACTGAGCATCGCCCTGGGCCTGGCACCCTCCCTTTCGTACTGACGGGATTTGTAGCTCTGTGTCTGGAGTGGGGGTGGAGTCCACGGAACCTATATCTGTACAGTGCCTTCAGGACATCCTTTCCCCCTCGCACTGTGGCTCCCCACTTTGTCCAATAAACCAACAAGCACCCTCCCCCGCAGCTTTCTGCCCAGGTACACCCTGATGTCTCATAGGATTTGGTGCAGTAAAATTTATTCACCTTCGTGAGCCCCCTGAATTAGGTTACATTTAGCTCCAATACTTGCTAAACTTTCCTAGAGATCAATTAAAATATATTTGGGTAGAGAAAACAGTGTATATCTAAATTTATAGTTACACTTTCAAAACTTGTACTAAAATTAGCAATAAATACAAGGGACTATGCCACTTGAAATTAAGATAATTATTAAAACACTTTTTCCGTCATACAAACACACTGCCATGCTTTAAGCACAGAAAACAAAAAATGTCCCTATTGCTTAGAGACCATAATAACAAGTTAAAGATTTTAATCAAGGTATAGGGATAATGTTACTCGATGGTTTTAAATTTTAAAATAATTATTTTATTTATTTTATTTTTACAGCACGTTCACTATCTAAAGCCATTTGGAAGCTATGGTTTATTTGTGGATTAGTTTTTGAGGTACCCGGTTTATAACACTATGTGATCCACAGGCACAGAACCACATAGTGGACAAAGAGAGAGAGTAAAATTCACATGTGTTCAGTACCTACTGAGTCAGGCATGTTAATATGTATTCTTTCATTTGATTCTAACACCTTCATATTTTAAATGAAAGCCAGAAGCCCAGAGTTTACTATAACTTAAGTGAAAGAACTCAGACACACTGAAGTTAAATGTCACAGCAACTCTATCACCTTCCACTTCTCCACAGAGCTAGCATTTCTCAAAAAGTGCTGGGCAAAATGGATTTTAAAACATCACTAAAACACATCTTCAATAACAAAGGAAAGTTCTGATTTAAAATAAGAAAGTTCTCATAGCTCTGGATATACTAACTTGCATTTGGAACAACCAGGGAAGAATTGTAGTAGGGATTCCCAAAATATTTACCTATAATACTGTTCTAATGGAACGACTTTTGGATAAATTGTTTTAGTATCACTAGTTATAAACAGAAATGTGAGGACGGTGTATAGGGAGGGACAGGAAGAAAACGTGCCAAGAATCACTTTTAAACTTCCTGTTTAACAATCTTTACAGAGAGTGATTGCTCTGGGCTTCTCCAACTGGAAGTAGGGTCCCAACTTCTCCTGCTGCCTTTATATTGTCTAACTCAAAAGCAGAAACAGGTAATTTATTAAGACTTTCACTGAAGTCTCAATGAAGTGGCTGGGATCAGGCACACCCCTTTGGGATGCTCATAAAGATAAAACTCAAAAACTGGGGAAAAACAAAATATCTGAAAAACATCACTAGCAGGCATTGAGGGAAAAGAAGCAAAGGACATAAACCCTGTATCTGAGCCTAGTTTGCTGCCATCACAGATGCCAAAGACTGTGTGGCTTAAAGCAATCGTTTACTTTTTCAGTTCTGAGGCTGGAAGTCCCAGGTACAGACGCCCACCGATTTGGCTCCGAGGAAGAACCTCCTTCCCGGCATGCTAGGTGTTTCTAAAGCCCTCACACATCGGAGAGCGGTCTCTGTGTGTCTTCTTACACAGTCCTGGCAGACGGTGGTCACTGCTTGTGACCTTAGTGACCTCCGCGAAGGCCCCTTCCCCAAATACAATCATGTTGGATTTGGGGCCTTAATACACAGGTTTGGGGGAGGGACATAAACTTTCGTCCTTCACACACTGCCTTTGCCTTCGGTTTCTGAGAAATGCACAGACACTTCCTAGACTATATACAGGAATGACCCAGTGAAAAAGGAATATACTTGGGTGGTTTAGTAAACAGGACATAGGGAAAGGCTTCTTGAAATTATCCTGGCTGGCAGCTCTTTCTGCCCGCTTATGCCTATGCAAGTCTTTTTCTCTCCTGTCTCTTTCTAATAAACTTTCTCTTTAAATATAAAGAAAGAAAGGTAGAAAGAAATTAGTCCTGGCTCCATCACTTACAAGCAGCTTGACATCTGAGGTTATTTAGCTTTTCTAAGGCTTGTAACTCAGGACCTTCCTTCTAACAATTCACCTCCAACTACTTGCCAAAGAGGAAAACAGCATACATTTAATTATCCTTAATTTCTATCGAAGGATAGCCCTAAAAAAATAAAAGTTCATAAAAGCAATAACCATAAATTTTCTAGACAAAATAAAGAGGGAAGCCTAGCTATTCCTTATGGCTGAATAGCTCTTGTCAGAGTCAGGGATGACTCTAAGTCTCCAGTACTTACCAGAAGAAGTAATCTCACTGACAGAGCCTAGAATGGGGGGGGGGGGGTAATGTGCTGAATGAATTTAATTCAGTTTTCACCTGTGAAGAACAGAACGCTTCTTCTAACCAGTCTCAAAAGAAGAAAGTTATGAACAACGCATCCTTAAACAACTTCATCAAAATCAAAACAAAAGATTATCCATCTTATTCATTCTCCTGGTTTCTAAGATTTGTGGGTCTTGCTTTGTCACATCAAACTCAAGGTTTGTCCATGTTCTCTTCCCATTTAAGTGGACATGAGCCTCTAAAGGAAATGCATTGTGTTGCAAAGCATGAAGGGCTGAGCTCAAATACCAGCTTTACACACGTCAGCCGGGTTACCTGAAGCAAGTCTTTCACGCGTTCCATACCTCAGTCTTTGCCTCATGACAGACACATGAGCGGTGGTCAAGGGTGGAAAGTACATTTGTTGCGAACACTGAAGGAGGTAATGGAGGGGGGGTGTCTCACAGCAGTCACGGTCATTGTAAAAAGTCTGGTCTCCCACCCTTTCCATTAGCAAACCTCCCGTCTGATGTGTCTTTAGTCAACGGGTCTCCTCATCTGTTCAAGAACCATTCAGGTAATTAATTCTGAGTAATGTCATCGACGAGGCTAGCATTTTCATAGTCTCCATGCATTATCTTTGAGTTTTATTTATTTATTTATTTATTTATTTGGTGTTTTATGTCTCAGCATTCATGACATCAGCACAGAGGGAATTCAGCCTATTTTGTCTTGTTTATGCTGGTGGAAGTAATTGAAATGGAAACCACGGAAATCGTCAGTAACCCATAACATTCCTTTCACGGCAAAGGCAAGCCACCCTCCTCCAAGCCAACCACTTACCAAGAAAAGAGCAAGTGAAACCTAACAAACATCTCCCTTCTGAGTCTCTCCCTCCAGATCCCTGCCAACTGTCTGTCACAGCTGTAAACCACTTTAGAAGACATCAGTTATGTTTAGCAAAAGTAGAAAAGGCGCGGTGTTCAAACTGTCGAGGGGCAATGGGCTTTTAATGACAAGAACCTGTCGCCAGGACCGTGCATGCGTGCCCCGCGGTAGCCTGAGAGCTTCATTGGGGACGACGCCCTCCCAGCCAGCATCTCATCGCAGCCTCGGCCGCATCGAAATCCCTCCAGTGAGGAGAGTGGTTAATTCTATTTCTCCGCTCATAAGCAGTAGCTATTACCATTGCCCAAGGTCAGTGAACACAAAAAGTAGAAATTTAGAGGCAAGAATGTGAGCTTTCGTGAGAGGAGCATGCTCGCGGGCCTTGCATAACCGTGACCAATCCCTGTAATACTCCACGGGAATAATAAAAATAAAATATACTAAGCTGACTTTTTAGGGCTAAACATTTTTGCTCTGATTATGCAGAAACAACATAATAGTTCGTTTCCTGTTTATACCAAGTATTCATATTTTTTTCCTAATGCAAAAGGATAAGTTTTTTTACCTTTTATGACATCAGGAAAAAAATTTCAAATATGATCAACACTTTACCTGTAATCTCTACTGTGGTTACTTGTAACAACGCTACTGATTTCCCAAATCTCTGAACACAGCTATCTGGTATCAGTTATAGTGATGCTACTTATTTCTTATTGCATATAATAGGGGCGCTGCTAAGTAATTTATACGGGTTGTTTTATTTAATCTGCACAGCCACTCTTTGAAATGACTCATCTTTATTTTTCACTTGAGAAAACAGACACAAGGGATCCTTTGACTCGGGTCATCACTCTCCAGTGGTAGCGACGTTCACATTTAAAATGATGCATGTCTGTTTCCTAAACTCAAGAAGCTGATGTCTCCAGCGGGAATGCTCTGTAATGGTGTCTGAACACTTACTGCACTAATGCCCCCTGCCCTTCCGCACGCTTCGTAACGTGTTTTCATCTTTGCGAACCGAACATAAAACTAATTTCACTCTTCCAATGAGGATAAAAGTATTTTCTAGGGCTTTATAAACCCCTTGCTAGCGAATACTCTTTAAAAGGCAGGGCAGGGAGTCGAGCCTGAGTAGACACAAGTCAGCATCAGCTCCTCATGGGAGTCAGGGGAAGGGCTTAGAAGGGGATGGCCAACCAGGACAAGAGTCCAAGGAGCAGGCAGCTACTCGGACCCTCAGAAACGCTGGAATATATTTCCCACTAGTGTAAAACCGGCCAGTATTAACAGCGCAAAAGCAAAAGTATCTTCAAGGAAATCTGCATTTCTGTGGTCAAAACGTATCGCCTCACCATCATCATACTCGACCTGTGCAAGCAACTAGGGACGGTGGAGCGGCCAGATGCCACAGGAACACTCCGACAATGCCATGCTCTCTTTTGCAGCTGCCAGTAACCTTCCCGCCTCTGACAGCCCCCCACACCCGCACCCCCAGCTGTTCTCCCTCAGCTAGAACAGCAATGACGACCTTTGGAAGCGAACGCCGCAAACCTCACTCCTTTGATCCGAACCCCACTGGTCATCTCACCCCGAGTGCCGCTGGCTGCAAAGCTTCTGCCGTGCTATCCGCAGGGGCCAGGGGTCCGGTGCTGCTGATAAACAGCCTGGCCAGACCCCACTCTCATCCCTGCCCCTCGGGCGGCAGAAGTGGCACCACCCACCACGGCCCCTGGAGCCCCCGGCGAGCACCCGCGCCCCACCTGCAGCCTGGCGCGGACACTCCCGCCTCGGCGCGCCCTCCGTGCTGCTCTGCAAGAACTCTGCCCTGCCCCGAGTCAAGCCCCTCGGGGTCCCTGCACCCCCGGCTTCACAGCAACCCTAACACGCACCTGCAACCGAGAAAGGAGCATGCAGCGATGCGCCGGTCACGCCTACGCGGCCAGCACCACTAAAGCTTGCAGGAGCCTGCAAGCCGCACCCGACGCGCACACTCGCCCGCAGAAGCGAGAGGTCAAGCAGA
>NW_004567130.1:19936047-19957130 GCF_000260355.1 Condylura cristata
GGGAAAAAAACTCAGAGCAAGACCCAAGGGCAGACACGCGGTTATTTGCAAGGGAAATGTGAAGGGGGAGGAAGAGATGGCAGGAGAGAGAGGGAGAAGGAGAGCTGGATCTATCGGCCTGGGGTTGACCCCTCCTGTGGGAGGCTCCCCGGGATCCTGGTGCAGGCTGAGGGCAGGCAAAATCAGGCGGCTCCCGCAGCCTGCAAGTCCTTGACTTATCGCTCTGGTTGCTTAATTCCACTCTTAGTCCCCAGCAAGGCCCCTGCAGGAGTCACGCCGTGGAGTGCATGGCTGATGGGAGCCACGGCCCCGTCCGTCTGTGTTCTCGGCACAGAGGTGGGGGGTTCATGCGATGTCAGGGGCTGTTGCTCATTCAGGACATACTGTTCCCCCAACAAAGGGTCACTGAGTACTCTACGTGGACCCTGGGAATAGACAGCAGGTCTAGCGTTTACTGACAACGAGAGTTTGAGTGTGGCGCCTACTTCTCACTGAAAGGAGAGTTCTGGAGTTGCTCAGGGGAAGGCAGGTATAACTTAAGTCCTTTGGAAGGGTCTTCATTCAGCCAACTAGGGCTTTCAAGAACATAAACTGCTTTCAGCGCAAAATAAATTGTGTGCCACACTGGCAGAAATGCAGTACCTCTTCAAAAATCTTTCACAGGCACACACCCTGCCCCAGCAATTGAAATTAGGGTCCACAGCAGCAGCGGCAGCAGCAAAAGCCTAGGAAGTGTACAGGAATCAGCGAAGAATACAATTTCCATAAGAAGATAAAAATGAAAAATCCCTCCTGTTGTCTGCAGAATTTCACACTTCTGTAACTGAAGGCCTGAGCTTCTGATATAAAACTGAGATAGAAGCTGAGTTTAATATAAAACTGAGACCTGGGGCCTCCCCGGTGGCCTAGGGGTTACGGCTGAGTGCTCTCACCACAAAGGCCCAAGCCAAGGCCAGAGAGTTCATCCTGCCAGAGTTAAACCCCAGCAGACCCCTCCTGTCTCCCCACTGCCCCCCTCAGCAGGGTGTTTCAGTAGATCTGCCTGTACTGCTCCCCACTCTGTCTCTGGGGAGCCCTCCCACACCCTGCACCCCATTCTACACACACACACACACACAACACTGAGATTTTAGTATAAATCATTAAAATGCTTGACAAAGCAGAAAGACAGAAGATGTATTCAATGCATATATGATGTGGGGAGTTGACCATGAGTCTTATAAAGGAGAAAAAATTGCCTGAGTGAGAAAATGTCTTTGGCTACAAACTTGAGGAATGAATGAAGAAAGGAAGGACTTTGAGAAATCATGTCAGTGATAACAACTGAAGATGGTAGATTAGCTATGCTTCCATAGCTGTGTGATCCTGGAATGTCAAAGGACTTCTGAAGCAATTATATCATGAACCACTTGTCAGAGGCCAGAGACATGGTTCTTAGCCATGGAAAGAATCTTAAGCATCAGTTAGTCAGATGCTTCATCGAAATTCCAGTGGGACCAGAAGCCAAATTTCTGTGAGACTTAGGAAGTCCAAAGAGGCTTCGGAGGCGGCTCAAATTACCCAGGTAGGTGTGTGTCTGACTAATGGCCGACCGGTCTCTTCTCTTTGCTCAGACTGAATCAGTATTTAAGAAATAATGAACTCAAGACAATATTTATTATACATTGGAAATCAAAAGACAGATATTAGAGGTTCCTTTTAGGAGTCATATACAATGAATGTCTTGACTTCTAATCTGGGACACTGATCGTTATATAATACTGGTATGATTTAACTAAGAATAAGAGTTTAAAAGTTTTAGCATTTCCTAAAAATAAGCCTGGGTGTGGTCACGGAAGATTTAAATTACAAAAAAAAAAAAAAAGCCAAATTTTTCTTGGAATTGCTTTAAGCATCTGATGTGATATGAATAGCTTTGAATTTGCTAATTATCACAGTACAATGCATTCTATGCCGTAAAAAACAATTTCTGGACTACTATACGTATAGTTTTCATTTATGAGGATCAATGTAATATATTCATCTATGTGTTTTAGCTTTGTAAAAGTAATTCGTTGGTACCTGGTTACAGAGAAGTAAGGGAATGTCATGGATATGTATCTTCTTACCTTTTATAATTTCATATAATTACATATATGAAATCCTTATCATTTCCTTTGAGGAAAAAATATAGTGCTTACTGTGTTAGACTTAGGCAGCAAAAGCAAAATGTACATATTTCAACTCCAGCTGTTCATGGCTCACAACTGAATACCCTTGCTATTCTAGCCTGCCTATTATTAGAAAATATGAAGATTGGATCTGTGTCAAGTTTCTTCAACTCAGTATTTTCAGTAAAACAAGGATAATGTTACACAATCTGTGGCCTTCAGTGACTGGGCTTTTTCTATTGATATACCTCTACATATATTTCTTAACTTTATAGATAAGCACATTCACCTATGAGTTTTACCTACACACTTTTGTTCATCTTTGCTGTGATCCTTTGACAGTAATGCAATTCACTTATCTATTCTAATGTTGATGGACTACTTGGTGACTTTCATTTTGGAGTTCCTTTGAAAATGCTGCTGTGAATATATTTGTAAACGCTCATTACACACATTAATACTTTTTGGTAGCTTTTGCTCTTGAGTAACATTACTGGACCCTATATTAAGCAGATGTTCAGCTTTACCAAATGCTCCTTAACAATTTCCTAAAGTGATTTAGTAATTTTATTCCACAATAATTTTATTCTCACTAGAATTACAAGCTACCTAAAATAAAAACTGTTTTGACATGGGGTGATGAAGAAGGTATGATTTGTTGCATGTTTATTTATTTTTTTTAATTTTTTTTTTAAGATTTATTTATTTGTGCATACAGAACTGGGGTACAGGCCAGAGACTCAGGGGAGGCGAGAGGTTTCACCAGAGACAGAGCGGGGAGCAGAACAGGCAGCGACAAAGTACACTGCTGAGGGGAGCAGCGGGCGGGTCAGGAGAGGTCTGCCACGCCATGTGGTCTCCTCCGGGGCAGGCGGCAGGCGGGAATCGAACTCATGCGGAAGTGGCTTTAGCTTCTCAGTGCTGTGCTTTAACCCGCTGCGCCACCAGGGAGGGCCGCATGTTTATTTTTTTATAGGAGTACTTAAGTTATATTGCACTCTTTCCTAAAACTTGTTTTAATATTTCTTTATTTCTGCACACAGAGCTGGGGTACAGGCCAGAGGTGCAGGGTGGTGAGAGGAGTCACCAGAGACAGAGTGGGGAGCAGAACAAGCAGATCGACAAAGTACACTGCTGAGGGGAGCAGCGGGTGGGTCAGGAGAGGTCTGCCACGCCATGTGGGTCACCTCCAGGGCAGGGATCGAACTCATGCTAAAGTGGCTTTAGCTTCTTAGTGCTGTGCTTTAACCAGTTGCACCACCAGGGAGGGCCCTAAAACTTGTTCTTTTATTATAGTTCACCTTCTTTTAAATAAAGAATCTGAAATATGTGTGTGCAATTCATTCATTGGGCTATTGGGCATCAACTTTATATTCCTATAACTTTGTAAAAACTAATGTGTACTAGTATAAATTCTCCAGTTATGCTTTTCAAGATAATATTGACCACTTCTATGTATTTATACTATTAATACATTTTCAAGTGAATCTTTGCTTTCCATTTTCTGATGTGATTTTTAATTGCGATTGTACTAACTCTACAGAAAAATTTGGAAGTTGACAGATTTGCAATATAAATTCTTTCCACTTACATGAAAACAATTGTTTCTACAATATAAATTGCATCAAAATGAACATAATCTGTTCTTCTGATTTTTTTTTTACATTATTAATTTTTCAAAGTATTGTTTCAGAGTTTCTCCCTTTCAGGCCTATGGTAATCTAAATTCAATGCTTTTAACTCTTAGAAAATCTCCCACAATGTGAACAGAATCTGTGTATATGATTAAAAAAATCACTTCCAGAATTCTATTGCATTACATGACAAGCAGAGAAGTTAGACTCAAATGCTCTTTAAATAGAAATGTCATCCGGGTGGGCCTTGTCTATAACAGTGGGAATTTAAGTCTATCTAGCAAAGTCAAAAAAGGAGAAAGTCAAAGATGTAAAGCATGACAAGGGTTAAGCCCCTCATTTCAGATTTCAAGCTTGAGTGGGGCCATATCACAAGATGCGTTTGGCCCTGGGGCTGAGAAGGGCCCAGGCTGTCAGGAGTGAAACGCCATCTCAGTCCCACAACCACAAGGAGCTGAGCGGGCCAAAAATGAATTTGGATATAAATTTTCTCCCAGATATTCTAGACAAAATTCTACCCACCAATTCCTTGGTTTTTGTCTTGATGCGACCATGGCAAAGAAACAAGTCCCATACATACCCAGCTTTCAATAGAACTGTACGCTAATAAACTTACATGATGTTAAGCTGATACATTTTGTGGCAATTTGTTAATCAACCATTAAAAAATAATGTAAGGCTTTTGAAATCTTTGTTAGATTTATTCCTTATTACTAATTTTTGATGCTATTGGAAAGAGTATCCTGTTTTTAAAACTTTGGTTTTTGAATGTTTAATTCTTTTGATTAGGAATATATTGATTTTGATGAGTATCTTATACTTAGTGACCTTGTTTAACCCATTTATTTATTCTAATAGATTTTCTGTGTGTGTTTTTTTTTTAAGTTTTGTTTTTATTTTTCTGTGAATACAGAGGTGCAGAGGGTAAGAGTGTTCACTAGAGACAAGACAGGAAGCAAAACAGGCCAACCTGCTGAAATCCACTGCTGAGGGAGCAGCTGGCATGACAGGAGAGGTCTGCTACCCGTGTGGGGTTAGCATCCTGACCAGGGATTGGACTCAGACCGAAGCAATAATAGTGCTGGACTAAATGCCTGTGCTGCTTAGGAGCCCTGATATTCAAGTCATAAAGAAGCCTTTAAATTCTGAAAAAAAAAAAAAATAGAATCACAGTGTTATAATGGGGTGCGAAGCCCTGCCTTGAACTCAGTGATACACAAAAAGGACTCATAGGGTCAGCATACGGTCAAACTTATTGCTTTGTTTATTGCTGTGAAGGATGCAGACATGTCAGCCAACCTAGAAGACAGTGCACGTTCTGGGGGAAACCAGATCCCAGCTTCCAAATGTCTTTTCCCAGCAGAGTCACACACAGACGCACTTAATCCCTCCAGCATCCTGTTGTGGCTACGCATGTGAAGTACTTGCTACTAGAGAACGTGTTAGAAGTCCAGTGCCCGAGGATCATCCAGGGTCTGATGACACAGGCATCTGCTTACTAAAATGCCAGTGTCCCGAGGGGAAGAAGCTGTTCAGTGTAAATCATAGCTTTGCATAAGTAACTTAAGGACAAGATGTCACACTTACTAGGAAAGGGTGGAAACCCTCCTGAAATTGAGGGTCGCAGACACAGACCAAGGTGTCACCTCTGAACAGGTTGCTCAAAGGAGAGCCATCTCAGGTCAGTTTCATTAGCTTTTCTGCATAGGGCTTGAGTATCCCCCAAAGAGGGATTTTAACTCCATTTTTGGTCTTCTCTTGCCCATGGGACTTAGAAATCTCTGGAAGCAAATTAAGAATGAAATTAATAAGTTCTCTGACCTCACGGATCCAGTTCTTGTAAGCATAAATAAGTAAATACAATCCTAAAACAATGGCACCTAGCTGTTCGCTTGCTTACTGACAAACCCTTTTAACTGAGAATGCATTAAGTCTCCCTCTGACTAGCGACAAGACAGCTCTCACTGGCCTGGGACCTGGCTGGCTGCATTGTTTTGCCCTCTGGTTGGGCTCCATGCTTGTCTTGGCAGACCATTGCTTATTCATGCAGAAATTTCTATAAAGATGAGCTGGGTACAGGGATGCCACAGGCTTTTAAGGATTCAAATTACAAAGCTTTCTGCCTAAAATGCCTTCTATTCGACTCCTGCCTACCACCAACCCACACCCACCTCACCTTATACCCTAGCAATTCTAACTACTGAAAATTCCCTGATACTTGTTTTTTGTTGTTGGTTTGTTCTTTGGTGTTTTGTCTTTTATTTTTTTTTCATTTTATACCTTGGCACAGACTGTTTCCTATGCCAGGAATGTCATTCTTTAATTATTGTCTACTTGCCAGTCATCTAAATCCACCTGGCAAAGTCTACTCCGACATCACTCCCTGTCTCATAATGACCCTAAATTTTGCAATCCAGAATTGCCATGGTTTAAACAAGCAAGGAAAAAAATCCACTAACCTTGCTGTGACATTCAATATCTTCATAATATAGTCAACATATTAATTCATCCATTTGCTGATTTAAAGTTGAATATGCAAATAATATACAAGATATTAAAGATGTGTATAATGCAATCTTTGGTTATAAAAAGCTTACTGGATAGTGGAACATACAAAAGAACAAACTAATAAGATATAACACAAACATGTATAATCAATTCCTATACATAGTCAGCCCATGAGATAATATGAAAAAAAAAAAAGTCATTTATCTTGAACTGCTACATACCATGTTTTCAAATGGAGAAACAAAGAAAAAGTGATAAAATAAAGGAGTAAGAGAGTGACAGAGAAAAGAAAGGAGTGAACCAGAAAGTTATGTATGATATATGAAATTTTACAGCAAGGATTAATTCACGCTTAAGTATGTGTGACAGAAGACATTCATGGGAGGGGTGGTGGTGACATCAAGAAGATCAGATAGAATGAATGAAGTATGTGTTTAGAAAAAATGATTAGGTTCACAACATATATAAATGGAGGTTTCAGTTACCATGTTTTATTCAAGATTCTGTGTATAAGACTCTGCTCTAAATCTAATGCCAAAAAAAGAAAATGATATGCTATACATGGAAAACTCTAGAGATGCCAGTAAAAATTATTAGAAGCAATAAATCAGCACAGTAGCAGTCTGTTGTATTTCTATACACAAATGTCAAGCTAGACGACAAAGAAAAAAGTCACCTTCATTATCACTGCAAACAATACTACATATCTTAGAATAGATTTAACAAAGGAGGTAAACTACTTGTGAAAAAAAAAAAAAAAACTCAAAACCATAGCCTTATTAAGAGAAATAGAAGACACAGAGAAATGGAAAGCCATTCCTTGCTCATGGATTGGAAGAATTTACATTATTAAAATGCTCACCTTACCCAAATTTATATGGATGATTTATCTCTGGCAAAGGAGCTAAGAGTATGAATTGGAGGAAAATCTCTCCATCAACTGATTTTGGGAAAACAAGAAAAAAAAAAAAAAAAAAAAAAAAAAAAAAAAAAAAAACCTAGATAACTAGTTTCACTGCATATTTAAAATATATATATTTTAAACAGATTAAACACATGTACATAAGACCTAAACTATAAATAAACAGCAGAAAAGATAAACAACACAACATCGCCTTCCCCCCAAAGACACAATGTGTTATCTGCTCCTGATCCTGCCATGTCCATTTTAACTGTTTTATATTTAAATTTTAGATTCTTATTAACTTGATAGAAGACAAAAGAGATTAAGAGGCAACCGTACATACTGCTCAGAGTTAATAACGTACCAGAGAAAATGAAAATATAATAAAATTAAATAGTGCTTCTTGTGAACTGAATGTTTGTTCTCCCTCCAAATTCATGTCATAGCCAGTGGGATGGCAGCAGGCATTGAGGCTTTGGGGAGTTAGTCAGGTCTAGATGTGAGCATGAATGCAGGGTCCCACGATGAGATTAGGAGAGGTAGGAGACCATAGCTCTCCTCTCTTCTCTCTCCCCTCCTCCTTTTATTGAGCAAATTGAGATTATACTCCAATATTAAACATTTCTTGATGTTTGCCTACCCTAAATATCTCCCACCACACTTGCTTACAGAGAGACAGAAACCAGTTAACCCTTCAATAGCCATTTCCGAATCTTTCAGAGATATCCTCTGCTTTCCCTTTTAGCCAGAGTTTAAAAGAAGGCAAAAAGGCTGAATTTTATCAAAGTCATCTCAAGCTGGCTAAGGGAGCTATCTTTCCATGGCATTGCTGCAAAATGACCCTGGGAAGCCACTCAGTTTCATTAACTTTACAAGCCAATCTGCTACAAGCATCTGGTTGTAAATTTGCCAGTAATGGAAAAGGCTGGGGTATCCCTCCTGAAATCATAGCTTTACACGTTTTGGGCAACTCAGTGTGATCTCTCCTGCATTTCTGATCTTCTGCCAGCATTCTGATTTTTAGGAACAGCAAGGGCCATTGGAAGGTAGATTGATGGAAAATAGACACCTTCTCCCTTACAGACTCAGTGGAGCACACTGGCACAGCCTCTTTCATACCCCTTGTTTATAACAAGAAGTACCCAGTGCCCAGAGAGCCTGGAGGCCTTGGGAAACTTACACATCCAAAGTAGTCATCCGTTCTGACATCTCCAGTACAAAATACATCGTCACATTTTCCCAAACTTCATCCCCGCCCCCTGCAATCTATTTCTCCCTCAACACTAAACTGTTCATCCACCATGAACGTTCTCTGGTGTTGAAAATTAAAGGTAACTTTCTTTAAATAAATATTGGTGTCAGAATTTAACCACAGAAATATATTGAAAATATAATTGCCCAGATTTTAACAGTAGTTCAGAACCAGTGGCAAGGCCACAGAAGAAACAGGGATGAATTCAGGCCCAAAATTTAAGTGTCACCTAGAGATGTTGTGTATCCAGCATCAGAAACTATTAATAAATTATGGATTAAGTGTTTCAGCTACACATTTCAGGCTGCCTTTTTTGAGATTCTTGGTAAATTTTTCAATTAGGTTGCCAGTCATTTGTATGTCTATATCAATTCACAATGAAATACAACATAGAATTCAAGATACAGAAGTCAGAAACTATAACTTGAGATAGGGAAATTACTCAGCTACTGCTGTGTCTATGTGAGGCCTTAACCTTGTCCTTTATTCTATCAACACATCTCAAAACTCTAAAATGAAGGTAAAATTGATCCAAAAAAAGTGCACCTCGAGAACATTTTCACCACATAATGGTATGTCTCATTCAAATATTAAAGGTTAGTTCTTAATCCAACCAGATATGCAAAAACCATCATCTAGATACAATAAATAAATGTCAACTTTTCAGCATCTCACACTCAATCACTCTACTCATTTAATTTTTCTAAAGTTCACCACTGTCACTCTACAATTCCTTTGTTTTCAAAGAAAAAATAGGAAGAGCATCTATTACGAGATTTCACCCCACAGAGATCGAGTGCAAATATTGTTCCTACAAACACCTCTAAAAGTTATGGGTTGCTGTTGCTTTATTGATTAAGTGGCTTGAAAAAGTAGAATTAACCACCAAGTTGATAACAAATGACACTAGTTTCTATATTTGGCAACTCGCAGATACCAATGTCTGTAAATCTGAGTATCTTAGGCAAGGTAATAGTGCACAAAGAGGTAAGACACATTTTCTACATAGAAAAATATGACAAAAGGTCCAGTTGGGAATAATAAGGAAGAATACATGATTTGACCATATATGGCAAACACAATTGCTTTCAACTTTAAAACTTCGAAATGTATCACTGTTTCCATTGCCAGCTGTATAATGACTACAGCCTTCCCCTCTCTGAGTCTCTAGGAGTTAACCCTGCAACTGAAATTCAGTGCTTAAAATGCTGTCTTAATTTTATTGAGTTTGGCAATATATGGATGATATTGATTGCCACAACGAAACCCCAGACGTATCGAAAGCTACTCTGAGGTCCACACACAAAACGTCCAAATGAACATTCCAAAATTCTCCCAAGAAGGGGGAAATATCTGTAGGCTTGGTGATCAGTTGGCTGAAAATATTGCTGTGTCCTTTGTCATAACAGGCTGTTCTGCTATAGAGACTTATGAATACTGGCTCACATCCAGTTTGCAGAAGAGATTAACTTTATCAAAGTCTCTGAAGATAAAGGCACAGGCCAGTCACGTGACGTGGCCATAAACGCACCGTCGATGTGAAAAGCTCACAAAGGAACAAAGACAACCTCATTTATGGCGAGAGGCTTGTGCATAATTGCGACAAGCTTCAGGGGTGCAAGGGAAACTGGCAGAATCAGTTGACTGTGGTCACCAAGACCAATTCTATACTTTACGGGCCTGGCACTGTGCAGAGGGGGGTGCGATAAGGAAAATGTGCCCCAGGACTTAGAGAAAAGCAATTTCTACCATTTGATAAGGAAATAGTCCTGGAGCACAGAATGTCCTTTCTGAGCAGAAGGCTTGCACTGCAGCAAAGTCTCGTGTGCCCCCCCCCCCCATGACTTACTCCTGACTGACACCTTCCCCTGGAGATCTTTCTAGAGAACAGTTTGGGCACGGGGTGTCCTCGGCTATGGAGCCGAGTCTAAGGGTTAGTTAGTCTTAGACTAACACTAATATTCATGCTAGTCTTTCGGTTGGTCAAAAGTAGCCTGGCCAACTGCCTAGCTTATAGCCTCTTGACCTGTAGGCAAGGCCACTCAGACACCCAAGGTAGCATGTTATACAACTACAACAGACCACGGTGTTGAGAAGAAGAATGATACATTTGTCTCTTTGGGAAGAGAGTCAGGAAAGAAATCAATGGTGAGCCTCCCTGGTGGCGCAGGGTTCAAAGACTGTGCAATCAACCTAATGGTAGCCACTGCAGCATGAGTTTGATCCCCAGGCAGGGAGTGACCCACATGGAGCAGCAGACCTCTATCTCCCCACTGCTCCCCTCAGCAGTGTACTTCAACAGATCTGCCTGTCCTGCTCCCTATTCTATGGTGAATCCTCTCACCCCCTGCACCTCTGGCCTACACCCCAGTTTTGTATGCATCAATAAATAAATATATCTTTAAAAAAGAAGTCATGGGTGTTCTGTTCCATTGATAAATAGTTAAGTTCATCTTTTACTTTTCTTGTCAGTGATTCATTACTTGTATTCTCAGTAACCAAAATTGAACGTCTAAAGGCATAAATTCCTGAGGGAAGCTCATATATCTCAAAATGTTCATATAATAAAGTGAGACTTTCATTTTGCTAAGAAATCTGCACACTACTGACTGAAAATTATGCTTTTACTATGACTTATCTCTGCACCTTGATTGCAATGTTGCATGAGTCCATCTTTTGTTGCTGTAGCTTACAACTGTTGGCTTTCCGAGGACCCAAGGAAACGTAGTTTCCTAAACAGTAACACAAGAGAGTTACATGTAAAACTCTTCTGGAATGGGCCCTCCCTGGTGGCGCAGCGGGTTAAAGCACAGCACTGAGAATCTAAAGCCACTTCCGCATGAGTTCGATCCCTGCCTACCCCAGAGGTGACCACATAGCGTGGCAGACCTCTCCTGACCCGCCCTCTGCTCCCCTCAGCAGTGGACTTCGTCGATCTGCCTGTTCTGCTCCCCACTCTGTCTCTGGTGAAGCCTCTCGCCGCCCCTGAGCTTCTGTCCTGTACCCCAGTTGTGTATGAACAAATAAATAAATCCTTAAAAAAAAACTCTTCTGGAATGGCCAAATGAGTGTAATACCAAAATAATTTATTTTATTTTTCACTTTCACATTACTTTATTTTTACAAGTAATACCCACCCCCATCCCCATAACAGGTAAAAACACATTGAGCTTTAAATGGGAGCTCTTTGGGGGCACACATCTGGATGCAAAGTTTGACTGCCTTAGCTAGTGAAAAAATTAAGTGCTGGAAAAACCTATAGTCATGAATATTCAGTCTCTAGTCCTCTGTCTTGTAAGTGCATTTTCCTCTATTCTATCTTACATCTTATTTTTTTTAATGTGATCACTTAACAAAGGTCAAGCCACGATGCATCCCTAACAAAATGCCCCAACACAACATGTGGCAAAGTTAGATGGGTATCATAAAGATTATGATCTTGTAAATTATGGGCATGGCCATCATAAGGATACTCTGTTCATTGTCATTTAGATTTACGATTCAAATAGCTTATAAAAGTAACTTTTATCCTAACCCTTAAATTTTCACTTGAGAATTTCTATGACAGTAATTTTGAGGGGAGCAGAAAAGCAATCTCATCCCTTTGTTTCATTAATGCATTAGTAAAGGAATCTAAAAATTTAACCATTAGTGATTGCTCAAACGTGATATAGATCTCCTTTTGGAAATAATCTCACTATCATTTAACTGCCGGATCTTTTATTAATTTTATGAAACTAAAGTAGTCTATGTTTATTATAGATACGATTTCCTTGCCTTGATGTTCTTGGAGATTTAAATTTATACCAAGATCCATGTCTTTTTCATACCCTTATGATTTGGTGTTTTACACATAGTAGGTAATTGATAGAGAATGAAAACTTGCAGAAAGGTATCTTTTATAAAACATCACAAACACTTACTAAAAACAGTCATTATATTAGGACAAATATTAGATCAACAATTGACCACATTGTAATCACAATTCTTTTAATTCATTATGTGTCCCCTTGCTCTCTCTAACACATGAAAACTTCCAAACCCTACCTCCTTGTTCTAGTCTGTAAACTTTCATTAACTTATAATAAGCATATTTATTTCCTAATCGTTATTCAATATTTGTGCACAGTGATCAACACTGCAAAGAAAGTCTTCCTTTCCTCTTTTGCAGACTCCTCCTGCTCCTCAAAACCCAATTTTCAGCTGCCTCACCTCATCTCATTTTCCAGTAGGGCTTCCCCTCACACAAAAACATCCATCTATTTTTGCCCATATTCCTTATGCCGATTGCGAATACTTCTGTATATCTAGTTCTTGTCTAAATTCTAAAATTGCAGAAGTAGAGGTATTCTATCTCCCACGTGCCCTTTAAAGTTCTCCCTGCCGGTGAGCACGCTGTCCTAGGTTTCCAGGTAAGCCCTTAGTGAATGTTAATAGAAAGTATTAAAGTAGAAAACACTACACTGGTTAGTTTTTGTTGTTAGACAAATTAGTGCCAGTTGCCTGGGATTTGAGGGCTTTATCACATCTTTTGCCAATGCTCTGGGTGAGCCAGTCATTCTCCGTGTGTTTTATTAACATACTACACAATCAGCAGATGTTCACTTACTTTGAGTTAACAACAGACTCATTCATGTCAAGGTTTATTTGTCTAACCATCTTGTCCGACCATATGCATAACCATTTGATCTGTGGGAGTTATCAGTTCACTTACATTATTCTCAGGGTAGTAGAAAGCTCAGCGAAAATGGGGATTTCATGAAATAGGTCCAGATGTTCAAGACCAAAAGTTTAATGTTTGGAATTCAAACAGCACGTTACATATTATTAAATCTAAGATCTGCTTTCAGGGACTCTTAAATATGTGCTTCTTTCTGCCTCTCTAGTTCACACTACATCTTTTCTTCAAGTAGAAAAGTTTCATTGACACTTTTCTCAAGGTACCACTGCCACGGGTGATGATCCTAGCATAATATGATCATTTTATTCACGTAAAATGAAGCAGACCCTCCAGTTCTACCATTATTAGTCACCCCTGAAAGCCAATAAAATGAGAGTGGAAGATTAAAATACACCTTTTTATATCTACATAAACTCTTCTATCAGAATCTGAGAAGCAAGCCACCAAATGATCAGATGTTTTAAAATTTATTTTAAAATAAAATAATGGCACTACAATTAGAATCTGAGTCTCACGTAGATAACAACACTCAATTATATCTATAACTAGCATAGCTGCAACCCAAAGGCAGGACCTGTCCCAGCCACTTGACATATTTAGAAGGAAATTAGTTAAGGGCGGTAGAGTCATTGATCACGTTCTCCTCTCATTCAGATGCCTGGGGGGCAGAGGGCCGTCACCTGCCAGTCAACACCACTACTGATGAGAGACTCAGTCCTGGTGGTGCAGGGCAGCATGAGGCCTCTGAAGGAGGGTTGGGGTGGGCAGAGAATGTGAAGAAGAGAGCAGGGCCGTGTAGCTCTTGTCTCTCCTCGCCCGGTAAGACTGTCTTGAGGGTAGTTCCACAAGCAGTGTGAAAGAATGAAGTGTCTTTGATGCCCTGCATGCATACATTTTAATTATTTAATTTGGGGACAAAATTCCTTATTGTTGATCTCCAAATATTGCTCCCATCACGAGGGTGTGGTAACTAGGAGACCCTAACTATCTTCTCCCATATGCCGGGATCAGTAGTGGTTCCCATTTTGAAGAACAGTCTTACAAACAATGGGACCATCCCTGGAGCTGTTTCATGCACAGTCTTCTTGGTATATTATGGAGTTTTTTCTTTGCTTGACCTTCTTAATTCCTATGGATAGGCTCAGATTATCCACTACCACCCAGATAGTAAAATAATGAGAGGTTCTAGTTCTATGCCATGAATAGACACTCATTCTAAACTGAAAAGTTAACTACAGTTACAGCTACCAGTTCTTGAGGATAAACTTCAAGATAAGGACACTTGGGGTCCCCCTAGGGGTACAGTGCTGGGAGGACACAGTAGAGACAGGCACAAGACAGGTTTTGGTGAGTTCCATGCTTTGCAGCTTGGTCAGAATGGGGCGCTGTTTGGAGACGTCAACTTCAAATATCCTTTCATGTGACATCTCTTTGGCATAGATGTCAACAGGCAGAGGAAAAAGTGAAGGGACAGGAAGAAACTGACCTTCCGGGAGCTAAGGAGAGAGACTATAAGAAACCAACACTGTTGACACTGGGCTTTTGGCACCCAGAATCGTCACGTCATTTAAATCAGCCCATTCTGGCGCTTTAGTTATGGCAGCACAAGTAGACTGGAAGGACGCTGTGACCCTGCTTTGCGGCATGTATGATGCCAGAAATAGGCTCTGCTCAGATGCCAAGATGCCTTTCTGAGTCAGGAGCCCCCCTGGTGTCCGAATCATTCATCCTATCAAAGCCAAGAAATAAGGAACTGGGCCTTACATAACGGCTTTAAATCCGTGCTGAGCTTACAGACTGAGCCGCCTTTCCTCTGAGAACTAGAGCCAGTTCTCTGCCTCTCGGCTGATGTTATCTGCACGAGCTCCACACGAATGTGGTCAACACTTGGCAACAGCTTTATTACCTTTACTGCTACTGCTGACAGGGAAACCATTCAAAAGAGAGTATTGCCACCCCTTGGTGAAGGAGTCACAGAGCTCTGAGGAGCCTGACCCCGTAATGGTAGAGTATGAAAGGGGAGTACTTGAAACCCATTTGACTAATTAAACCAAGTGGCAGTTCCAGTTAGGAGCTTCTGAGATATTAAATTCAGCAGAGCAAATGTATTTGTAAACTCCTTCAGTTCTGAGCAGGGAACAAGAAGATGAGACACCTGGTTCAAGGAGGAATCTGGAGACTTCCTTGGCAGGTACCAAGCATCATTGCTGCTCTTGCTGGAGGAAGTTTTCAGCAGCAGCCCAAAGTAGTGTCACGGGAACTAACAGTGTCAGTCAGATTCTGTCCAAGAAATGAACTTTTAACGATCAGGGAGGAAGGTTCCGGAGAAGTAACAGGAACTTGGGAGGAAAGTTTATGAATCTTTTAGTCTATTAAGGCCACAGTCTCCCTGGTTGGTTCTCAGATACATGGATATTAAATACCAAATGCGGAAAACAGAAAGGCAAGAGAAGATGCCAAGAGAACTGATCTCGTTGTAAGTCACCAGTAGCACCAGGCAAGCCAGAACACAGAGGACTCTATCCTGACAGGGAGGACGACGGCAACTCACTAGCACAGGCTGTTCACTAGCGGCATATGTTGATATAAGCCTTTGTGTAACTAAGGAAAGTGGTTACTGTTGATTAGGCTTGGAGGTGATATGCCAGAGCAAGATCAAATAAAGACAAATGTCCAATAAGCTCCATCAACAGAAGGTACTTCAGTGTGATTCGGATAGATGTTCCCCTGGAGAACCTTTGGGAGAATGATCTTGGAAGCAACACTGTATTCCTGCGCATTGTGAGGGCCACATAAGCACACGGGACTCATGAACTAAAGTTCAGTTAGTAATCCAGAGGTCAGAGAATTTATAAGGTAGCAAATATTAGGGCGCCATCCCAATTTATATTGACCCTGGAAGAGTCCAATCTATATGGCCTCCATAAAGCAAGTATTCATTGCTGCACACAATTATCATTTTCCTCTCATAGCTTGTTGGGCAGTAGTATTCGGTGGTTTTATATATCTAAAATTATGTGCTAAATGTTTGGTATCAAAGATAAAACTAACTACTGATTATTTACCTCTAGCAGAATTGACCTGTAAACAGAGAAAAGATCCCCAGGTATTTTTAGTTCAAAGAATTTTTCACTACTATTTCTCTGCATTCTGGACCAGTTGGAGAGGTCACATATTACACATTGTCCTTTATGTCAAATGTCCACAGTAGGAAAATCCAGAGCCAGAGAGTAGCATACTAGTTTGCAGAGGTCAGAAAGGAGAAATGGAGACTAACTGATAATGGGCAGGAGGCTCCTTCTTCAGCCTAACGAAGGCATTCTGGAATCGCATGGTTGTGCTATTTGCTCAGCTTTTTAAATATAGTAGAAACCTCTGAATGGTACATTGCTAAAGGTTGGATTTATGTTGTACCAATTACATATTTTTAAATGTCTACAGAAGAGGTATAAAAACAAACAAAAAAGGAAATTGAAAGATAAAACGCATTTTTTTTTAGTTCTACTCTACCAAAACTCTCAAAATGAATTTTTTTTTTAATTTTGGTTTAAGCCCAGTGGACGTATGGCATAGCATCAAACAATAAAATTGTGTTTAGAAGTATAAACAAAGAGTACAGAAGCAATATCAATGGATAAGCTTCATCAAATGTTCTGGGGTTAGCTACCTGGCAAAAGACTGACAGCCGAGTGAACAGCTTTTTTTCGGAGCTGAAATCTGAGCGTTATATAATGAGCAGCAAGGAAATTCATGTCACAAAATCTAGGACGTGATAAAGAATAGGAACATTCTGTCATCCCAGAAAGCCTAGGTGAAGTGTGGGGATGAAAATAGAATAATTAGTTCAATATTTGTAGAAAGGACCAGGTAGAGTTTCAAGTTCTTTTTCATGCCCCAGCAGGGGCCACATTTATTCCCTGGTAAAGCTGAGCGAGCGGCTGAGCGTGTGTGCTCGAGGCACTGGACCAAGTCAGCGAGAGACTCGTTTTCCACAACGTCGGTGACACCCTCTCCCAGTCCCGAACGCTTGCCATCCATCTTCAGGGGAAGATCAAAGACTCCGCCTTGGAAAACCTCCCAGGGTAAGAAAGCACACCTACTAGTGTGTGGACGTCGGTGTCCCCTGCGGTATTAACTTGATGTCCCTGTGGATGGATGCAGCATGAGGTGCATCCAGGTGGTCAGACTTTGCTCTCCGTGAGGCATTTTGGATAAAACTAATGTGCAAGTCGGTGGTCTTGGGGGCAAGCAGACTCTTCCCTCCATGCTGTGGTGCGCCTCAGCCGTAACTGAAGAGCTGAAAGACAGCCCCGACCTCCCCTGAGTCTCTGGTGTCTGCAGAAGCCTCTGCAGGGACTTCCTGGGGCTCCCAGCCTGGCCACAAGCACTGCAGAATTGGGGGTGTCAGTCTCCAAAACCTGTCTGTGGAGTCCGTTCCCCTGAAGTACCCTGGTAAATACCCCACAGAAAGGCCCAGCGCCCTGGGGATGTCGCTTGCTGTGTTGAGCTCAGAGAGCCGGTTGAGCTCACGGCACGTTTCCCCAGGAAACTTTCCCACGAGGCAGAGACATTTATATTTGAAAGGGAAGTTTATTATAACGAGGGGAGGGGAGTGGGGGAGGCAAGACCCAGGCAAGCAGACAGAGCGCTGCCCTGAGGGTTGTAAAAGTGAGGCCTGCCATCCAGGCCTTGGGGGGCTGGTCTGCTGCTTTCTCAGGGAGACGCTGGCGGCGAGACACCTGGGTCACAGGCCGGCAGGGACCAGCCGCACCTGGCCAGGGCAGCAACTGCGCTGATGCAGGGTTCTCTTTGGGGGGTAGGAGGGGAGGTGGAAGGGGGTTCATTCCCATGTGGGATTGTTAACTGCTATTAAATCACTTATTTCTAGAGCTGATGCCCAGGAGTCTTCTGCATTGGGCCTGACTGGGTCAGCTGCACAGACAGCATCTCTGTCACGGCGGCCTCCAGCTCCATCGCCCACTGGCCTGCATCTCCGGGGACTTTGCCTTTCTAGGTCTCCTGTTTAACGACCCTCCTAGGCGCTTCTACCCCCACCTGCACCTCGTGGCCTGGCGTGAGGCAGCTTCTGGTTTTGTGACGCCTCTCAAATGTTCTGCGCTCGGCCTCTGGCAACCAGGCTGCCATTACTGAACAGTGCCACAGGCGCAGCTCTGCTGGGCATCCAGGGCTGCTGAAGCTCCGCCGAACAGTGCCAAGTCTGTTGGCCCAGCCCACGAGTGACCAGCGACCGACCCTGCACAGTTTCCTCTCACGCTACAGGCATGACCAGGGACACGTGGGGAGCTGTCGCCTGATGAGTGACTTTGGGTCCCAGGAGCTGATCAAGGGAAGCCTTGCTAAGAAGCTGGGAAGCGTGAGTGGGGCTGACGCGTATGTACATCCTTGCACACGGGCTGTACAGCTAATGTGGATGCTCAGAGCATCTCCCCAAAGGCCTGGGCAGGCTGAGCTGCACCCGCTTCCTTCCAACCTTTCTCTGGTTCCCCCGCCTGAGTACTGGACTCCAGGTCGTTCACTCAGTAACAAGGCCAGGTTTTGCCTTCTCAGCTGCATCCTGCGTTAACAACTCGCTCCACGACTCCCTGTCACCAGTCGCTGTGGGTAACGGTAACAAAGGAAATAGAGGCGTCACCATGTGTTGAGCCACATCTGTGTAGCATCCATGTCATAGCACCAGCCTAGAGGCAGAAGCCGGCTCCGGTTCTAGAGTCCAGTGGCCGATAGAGGCACGTGAGTTCAAAACTGAAGAAATGGGTGATGGAGAACTTGACACTTGGAGCAAGCCAGTCCAAACGCTGTAGAAATGGGGGGGGGGGGTGTGAGTCAGCACTGGAGGAGAAGGAAGTACCCATGAAGTGTACCCGTGGTCACTGAGAATGCAGGTGGACACTTCAGCTGTTACAGGGAAGCCCAGAGTGGACTGGGCTGCCTGTCTGTGGGCCTCACCCGCACTCACAATTCGGTTATACTGCAGGGACACACAAAAGGGTCAATAACAAGTTGATTTACAAAAAGGGAAAGGAACAGGAAACAACCCAGGGAAAGAGAGCGGGGTACAAAGTCACTGGAATACCTTCCGGCTCAGCTGACTGACCACCCCGAGTCACACAGTCAGGAGAGCTACCTCCCTAGGAAGAAAGCCAGCGAGAGAGAGATGCAATCGCACCCTATTTATCCCCCAAATATCCCAGAATTCCTGCTAGCTCCGCCCTGGGGTCCTCACAGCTCTCTCCCTGGTGCTGCTGGGAGTTGTAGTTTCCAATCGCTGGAGTGCAGTGTAGGGTCCAGAAAGCTGGAGTAGGGGGTGGGGCCCATAAGACTGCAAAAATTCCTTCAGGACATCCTTCCCCTTAACACAACCACCAGGAGGAAGACAGCATAGGAAATGACAGAAAACGACTCCCAGGCCACAAGTATCAATGAGCCCGTGTGACTACAAGCAGGGTTCCTCCCACCCACATCTGTGGTAAGGAAAGAGCCAAGGACCTGCGTCCTTGTCCTGGCTCTGGCCTTCATAAGGAGTCTCAAGAGAGACTCAGCACAAGAGCCTCCCTGGTGGTGCAGGGGTTAAGACCCAGCACTGTGAAGCTGTCCCACCCCCTGCAACATGAGTTTGATCCCCAGTCAGGGAGTGACCCATAGGGTGCAGCAGACCTCTCCTGTCTCCCCGCTGCCCCCTCAGCAGTGGACTTTGTCCATCTGCCCGTTCTGAGTCCTCTCACCTCCCCTATATCTCTAACCTGTCCCCTAGTTCTGTATGCATAAATAAATTTTAATAAAAATAAAAGCAAAACACGAATTGGGAAATAATTTCTCAGATAAGTTATTTGATTTGGAATAAAGGTAAAAAGCATGTAGATACTGAGTAGCTTTATCAGCAGCAGGAAAAAATCTATTTCACAGTTAAAGTATTGCTCAAGACCAGACCCTGTAACTCGGGAGAGCTACGTGGAGCAACGTGATGGTGAATCACAACAAACAGAGCTTGTCTCATTCAAAGATTCATTTTAATAACTGCTTGAAATATTTAGCACAGCAGCTGAGCTGTGTTTTTGCAGTGACGCTCTTGAAACATGTATGTAATATTGATATAGTTGTGCTAAATACTAATAAGTGCACGTGACAAACATAGATTTTAGCTTAGTATTTTCACATCTTCAGCCTTGCACACTTTTTTTTTAGCTTTTTTTCTTTAATATTTATTTTATTTATTTATGTACACAAGAGCTAGGGTGAAGCCAGAGCTGCAGGAGTTAAGAGGATTCGCCAGAGACAGAGCGAGGAGCTGAACAGGCAGATTGACAAAGCACACTGTGGAGGGGAGCAGCAGGGAGACAGGAGAGGACTGCTGCACCCTGTGGGTCATGCCCTGGCCAGGGATCGAACTCAGACCATCCAGGTGATATTACTGAGACTTAATCTCTACGCTACAAGGGAGGCCCAGCCCTGTACACTTTAGAAATTAAAATCAAAGACGCAAGTATTTGCATTTTTGGAAATGTAATTTTCCGAATTTGAAGAAATGTAAATGTATGGGGCACTTCCCTCAAAAGGATAAAGTCTGAGCAGACCAAAATCCAAGAAAGTAAATAAAAATTAGAAAAAATGCTATGTGCATTTATTTTTCCATTCCTTGACTTCAGCGATGGGGAAGGGGAGGCGTGGACTTCATACAGTCACACCCCTGCAGATCAGATCACACAATCCCAGTGCAGTCATTTCCATCTCCTTCCTCTGTCTCTTTAAACATCTGTCCTTAGCAACATTAATCACCTTGCTTTAAAAACTGTGAATCATTAGGTAAATGAAGTGAAGAGAGAAGCACAAGTTAATTTGGATGCAAAGTGAGCAAAACAATGAATTGCTGAGCAAACAAAAACAACAAAAACCTCAGGCTTTATCTCTGAGCCTCTTACCAGCTCAGTCTGCAGAC
>NW_004567130.1:19957250-19970366 GCF_000260355.1 Condylura cristata
CAATTGGCAACTAGTAGATGGTAGGTACCAGCCCCCTTATGCTCCAGGACTCTGATCCCAGAGAGAAAACTGGGACAGAAATCTCTGGGCAAACTTGTGTATACAAATGGTCATCTGTGACCCTCCTTGGTGTTACAGCGGGTTAGGACTCAGCACAGCAAGCTGGCCACAGCTGCCTCAGGTCGATCCCTGCCCAGGAGGTGACCCCAGGGTGCAGCAGACCTCTCCTGTCTCCCTGTTGCCCCCTCAACAGTGGACTTGCTCAATTTGCTGATCTGCTCCCCACTCTGTCCCTGGTGAATCCTCTCACCGCCCCTGCACCTTGGTCTGTACCCCAGTTCTGTATGCATAAATAAATACATCTTATAAATAAATAAATAAAATGCAGTGCAAATCAGAAAGCCAGAGCAGAAAAACTCAGATTGGACAAGATCTGTCACTGAGCCCAATTTTGCCCCGAGTATCCAAATAACCTTGCATGCCTGGTTTCTGTCTGTAAATTATTTCCTGCTCTTGTTGTAGAGCTGAGATAACGTTCTAGGTCCTTGGGTCGAGACGGGCTAAATCACAAATACGCAAGCAGATACAACATAGGAACAACAGCCGACTGCCCACTTGCCTGCCACGGCGGAACAGCTGGCCACTTCTGCATTATCCCACATAAGCAGCCTCATGACCTATTAGCTTCAACACACAGAAAAACCATCCCCAAGATCACACAGGTAATCCACAGTGAAGCCAAAGTTGAAGACAGGAAAAAGGTATACTTTAAGCAACAGAAAATTAAATGTGCTCATATTTTCGCTTCAACGCCTAGAATTTCTAACCATAATTACCACTGTGGCAGAAACTTAATAAAGGTTATTTGAGATTTAACTGAGAGACTATAAGAAAGATTCTGGGTCTTGTGAAAGGAAAAGGCGGAGAGGAGGGATGGACGCCATGACTCTGTTGCCAAGTTCTGTGACCGGCCACAAGAAAGGAAGGCGGGAGGCAGAGAGGCTGAGCAAGCAGAGTTTATTGCTTCCCAGGGGACAGCAGATGAGACGGAGCCCCTAGAGTGGGGTCCGCAGCTACTGCCCCCTCAATAAGGGGGAAGGGTCTCTTATATAGATTCTAAACTCAGATTCCAAAGGGGGTGACTCATCGCTGTGTCCTTGATCTGAGGCCCAGGTCGTTATCACCTTCAGCTAGTCCCATCCCGGATGCAAGGTCAGTTTATTACCACCTTATCAGTCCTTGGATACAAGGCCTTTACCACCCTAATTCAGTCCTTGTGAGTAAATCTTTAGTCACTCCCAACATCTTGCCTTTGCATGGTGAAAATAAATACGTATAATTTCCTTAAAAGCTTTCAGTCTTTTGAAGAGAGTCTAATCTGCATCCACAGAGGTTCTGCACAAAGTGACAATCAGCTTGCTCCTCTGTATGTTCAGAGGTCTGAAATTCACTTTCCCTCAGCTTCACCTGATGGAGGGCCACTCTTCAGCGCGCATTAGTAACCTTAACTCGCGCCGCTGTTTCCTCAGCACCAAGCACGCCACGCTCTCTCATTAGCTATGAGAACAAGCAGTAAAGTTCTCAGTAATGCAGGCAAAAATTGCACTTTCCACTACTGAGCACGTAACCTGGATATGCTGCCAGGCAAGAATGTCAGGACAGCAATTAAGAAAACAGAGTTTAGACCATTTTTACACTGTCCACTGTGAGCAAGTGCTACTCACGCGGTTTATCCCTAAAGACTAGCACACGAGTAAAAAGTCTCTGAGTTCTTTAAACTGCAACCAGACTACAGGTCCAGCAAGGAAAGCTGGCCCTTTGCAAACGAATTACTTTTTTTTTTTTTTAAAGATTTATTTATTTGTGCATACAGAACTGGGGTACAGGCCAGAGGCTCAGGGGCGGCGAGAGGCTTCACCAGAGACAGAGTGGGGAGCAGAACAGGCAGATCGACGAAGTACACTGCTGAGGGGAGCAGCGGGCGGGTCAGGAGAGGTCTGCCGCGCCATGTGGTCACCTCCGGGGCAGGCGGGAATCGAACTCATGCGGAAGTGGCTTCAGATTCTCAGTGCTGTGCTTTAACCCGCTGCGCCACCAGGGAGGGCCGAATTACTTATTTTTAAGCAAATAATAATGATGATGATGAAGAATCGTTCTAAAAAGCTCATTAAGCTATAGAAGTGTTTTTAGTTCTTTGTTCTCTATTATTTATTTACCGATTTGACCAGCATACTTCTTCAATGCGTATTTCATGCATTCCAAGTTGTCTTAGACATGTATAGTTGCAAATAGCCATTATTTTAAATACAAATGATTGATTTTTGTAAACAACAAAATGTTTTGATAAGTGATAACACACCATATTTTCACACTGTGTGTTGGAACTTAATTGCAGAGACTAGACATTGTCCATATGAGGCAAGCAAACGTTGATGAGTTTGGAAAAGCGACCAAGGAAACCAGGTATTTTCAGCCTGAAGGACTAAACTTTGAATAGTAAGTGATTTTTCTTGTGGAAAAATTCTGTGTAGCATTGGAATGAAGATCCAGTAATTAATCAACGCTAGAGACAGATTCTAAAGCAATGATTTCTAACAATACATTTTATAAAAAATTATTCTATAAAACATGAATCTCTGAAGAATAAAAACTGTCAATAGAAATTGAGGCACTCTGGTGCAGGTCACCTGCTAACCTCTTGGGGGAGCTCATTTCCTTCCTCAGGGAGAAATGTTAGGTGGATCAAAGGGAAAACTGACTTTCTGAAAGACAGTCAGGGGGCCCATGAATTTTAGGGGTGATACCAAAGAAGGTCCTGAGGGTTAGCTTTGTTTCTCTCGTGTTGCAGTCATGGAATAGCCTGAGATGGTTTCTGGGGTGGGCACTCTGACCCTTGGACGTAAGCAAATGGGCACGATACACACCTTCATGCATTTAGCATAACTGAGGCAGGCTTTTTCCAGGCCAAAAGAGAAAGATATTCATAACTCCTGTGGTTTCCAAAGAACTAGTGGGGAAGTCTCTGGGGACCAACATCTCATGCAGGCCTTGAAATGAAGGAAAGAAAAGAGGTCATGATGAAATGGTGGAAAGAAATGAGATAAGCCTTTCGGTCCCTTTCTGTCTGAGGATTCTGCCATGCTGTACACAGGAGGGGGACAGTTGGTGTCTGTCATGTCCCCTGAGTTGAGATCAAGTTGGCCAAGCAAGCGTAAGGGATCAAGGAGAACTTCCCTCAGCAGATGACAGAGCTCCAGGATCTACACAGGGAATCTCTGAACGTCAGCTGAGTACTACTCAAAACTATGTGAGAAAACTGAGACCTGAAATCCTCATTCGAGGATTTATGAGGATAAATCTAGAGGAATTGTTTCTGCAGGATGAGCTGGGCTGTTTCTGTCGCCAGCAGTCAGTGTAAAAGACCTAGCAACTTATGGACATTCAGGGGCTTAACTAGACGCGTTTGACCTAGAGCAATTCGTCCTCAGTTAATGTTCTTTTCATTCAACTGGCAAAACATACGCACGAGAACCAAAATATGAATCAATAACATTCCAGCGAAGAGCTGAATTGCTGCTCAGAATGAGTCTTAGGAGTCCTTACAGCAATACAAAACTTTCAGCACCAATTAGATAAAATCTACAATGTCTGACATACGTTAAAGAAACTCATTTAAAAAAAAATGAAATGTATGACACAAATATATATATGTATACACACACACACATAGATGTATATGTGTGTATATATATATGCCTATATATCTGCCTATATATATATATATATGTCTATATATGTGCCTATATATGTGTGTGTGTGTGTGTGTGTGTGTGTGTGTGTGTATATATATACACACATACACACACAATTTAGATCTTCCTACTCTTTAAGGGGTGTGTGTGTGTATATATATATAACTCATTTAAAAAAAAACAAAATGTATGACACAAGTAATAGAAAATATATATACATATACATATAGATCTGTCTATACAGAGAGACACACATATACAATTTAGATATATACATACCTTAAAGAGTAGACAAATCTAAATTAAACTTATAGGAATATAGAATAGTTATACAAAACACTTTATAATTAAACTGAGCAAATTGGTAATTAAGAAAATATTTTAAAAGAAGTCAGAGAAGACATATTACACACTGATTAAATGAAATAAAAGAAGACCTCTAGCCAGAATCAAAAAGAAGACAGAAGAATAACATATTTAAATTATGAAAGAAAAACTCTGTCTAGTTTGAAGTACTCAGTGAAAATAATCATTTTAATAAAAGAAGGGAATGAACACTTATAAAGACAGACAAAAGTTGAAAGTATTCACCAACACGAGAGCAGGATCACAATAAAAGTTAGGATAATGTTCATAGAAAATTTTAAAATTTTAAAATTTTAAAATTTTTTAAAATATTAAAATTTTACTGGAAAGATATTAAATTAAATGAATTATTAAATTACTTTAAACAAGTTGTAAAAAACAAATTTAAAATACCCAAATCATTTTATTCCTATGTAATATCAATGACAAATCAGAAATTGAAAATTATCATTTATCTGCTTAAATTTTGACAAATATAAATAAGGTCTGTATCTTGGAAACCAGATACTATTGCTGAGATATTAATTAGAGACTTAAAAGAAGGACAGACCACACTTGAGATCAAAGGATTCAATAATTTTAATGTGACAATTCTCCATCAAAATCAAATATTCATTCAACATACCCCAATCAAATCCCAGTAGGCTTTTGACAAGCTAATTCTAAAATTCATGTGGACTAAATACGAGCTATATGAAACAAAACAATATAGCATTTTATCAATATAGATCACTGAAAATATAAATAACATACAAATGAATTCCCAGAATATGACAAATGGTGTTTGGACAAGATTAAATGTAAATTCCATAGAGAGAGATATTCTCAACAAAAACTGCTAGAGAGATTGGATCCATATACAAAATAAAATGAAATAAAATAAAAAGTTAAGAATTTCACCCCAAACCTTGTCCCACACACAAAAACTAACTCAAAATACATCACACAGCTCCTTGTAAATTTTCAAACTACAAAAGTTCTTTGAAAATATACAGTGAAAACCTGTCTGATCTTGGGTTAGGCCAATATTCCTCAGATGTAACACCAGAAGCAAAATCCATAAAAGGACAAATTGATGAGTTGGACTTAATCAAATCTGGTCATATTTGCTCTTAGAATGAAATGTTAAGAAAAAGAAAATGCACAGACTGGGAGAAAAACACAGGCACATCCTATGTTTAATATCTATGAATCCCAAAACAAAGAAATGTCAAAACATAAAGATATAAAAATCTGAATCATATAAAGAACTTTCAAAACTCAAAAATCTAGAAACATTTTAAATTTCCAGATGAAGGAAATATTTGAAGCATACTTCCCTCAGAAAGAACACATGGATGGCAGGCAAACACATGAAAGATGCTACCTTTGACTTATACTTAGAAAAATCCAAGTCAGACTCAGCATGGAAACTACTGCACTTGCACTTGAAAGGCGCATTCAGCACAAGTTCGATCCCCGCCACGGAGTGACCCACAGGGCTCAGCAGACCCCTCCTGTCTCCCCGCTGCTCCCTCAGGAGTGGGTTTCAGTTCATCTGCCTTCTCCGCTTCCCACTGTCTCTGGTGAGTCCTCCCACCCCCTTCCCCCCTCTTTTTAAAAGCTGCTACTGGTGCATATATATATAAACAAAAACACGTCGAAACATCCAACGGGATACCTTGAACAACTGTATACATGTATGACAATTATACTTCAGCAAAATTATTTAGCAAAAGGTGGTTTAACGTGTCCTGGTGGGGATGCAGAATAGGTTACCCAGAACCCTAGAATTTAAAGGTGAACAGCCCTCTCTGTCAATAGTGCAAACATTTAAGTAGCTGTTGAATTTTCTCTATGACATCATAGTCACAGACTTGAATATGTCAGCCTTGAGCACTTACCACCTTCCAAGCCAATCCATAATGTCTCTGAGGGTTGTTATAGTTTTTGTTTAAAGTACTAAATAAATAAATAAAAGTCTGATTGTAAGGCATCAAATGAATGGCCTCTACAATTTTCATGTATGGATCCGTCACTAACTCTTTAGCATTTTAGGGCTTTTAAAAACATGTGTAAATTATTTTAAACTTCATTTCTTCAAATATGTGGGGAGAAGCTTAGGTTCCTTCTTTGACCTCCTGAAAGAAAAGAGAAATGTTCAACAACTAATAATAGAATCTGATGCCTATTAGTGGAGTGTAGACGGCATGGCACTAACTTTAAAGCATCACAATATTTATCATTGTAATAACCCAGGGGTCAGAGAGAGCCTCTCAGATGACGTCAGGTATAAACTGAAGATCACAAAGTTATTTCTACAAAGATAGTTTTCAACGTCGCCGCTCCACACTGATGCCTGTGGACGCGTTTTGTGAGCCAACCAACGCTAACCTCTGCAGATTCGCTCTATGCGGCTTACCTCACAGCTATTTAGGACTGACCCAAATCCCCACCAGCACCAAACACACAGGTTTACAAATCCGAATTATTTTAAACAGAGCTCAAAGTAAGCAGATGTGTAGCCTACCTGCTTCGCCTAAACTGTGAAACGGCACCCCACGCCAGCTAGCGCTAGACGAGGTGAACTCTAGCTGCCACACACCCTAAGTCCCCACAGCCCTTCTGAGCTGTCTGGCCCAGAGAAGCCGCCATGTGCTGGGACAGTCCCGAGACACTTAAGCCCCCTCAGCGGTCAGCTCCACCAGGGTGGTCTTCAGGCTGGCACTTTCTATGGTGACCATGTCTGGCTTCCAGGTACCACGCTCCATGCAAACCTCTCAGTATGTCAGCCAGTAAATCTTTTCTGCCTCTTCACACTCACTACTTCGCATGATCAGCACTGAAATCCCTTGAATTCACCTCAAACTAAAATTGCAAATGTGAATGGAAAGTAAAGATCATCTAAGGAAATAACATGACCCCCCCATAGTTTATATCAAACCGTTTTTAGTGTTTAAAATACTCTACACCTTATTTAACAGACACTGTTATTTTCCACATTTGTTTTGAAGAGAGATTTTTCTCCAATGAAAGCGATACAAGGTTTGAATTAAACAAGAATGACAATCCTCAATTTTGAGCTATTACTACAATGACTCCTCACTGATACAACAGATCAGCCCCACCACAATAAAGCAAATATTGCCATAAAGTAACTTATGCTCTTCCCTACTTGTTCTTTAAAAGCGATGTTTATGATACGCTGTAGCTGTTAAAAATTCAAAAATCAGTATATACTAATGTGATTTCATATATACAACATGTCTATAAAACATATACTAACATTATTTTTTAAAGTAAAGTATTAAAATATTTTCTTTTATATTAGTTCCCTATAAAGTCTAAGTTCACTTCTGATGAAGATACAATATGTTCGACCAGTGTCAAAAATAAATCTCCTCGCTTACCTTAAAGAAGACAATTAGCAGCCAGAATAAAGTCTTACGAATGCCATGCCTCATTTCATGATCTCACACACCTGCAGCAGTTATAAATAAAAGCCCATCAACACATTGTATGGTATTCCTGTACACACATGAGATTACCATTTCAATGCATTTGCCTCAGCAAGAAAAAATGTAGAGATTTAAAATCATTTGTCTCAAGTAATCACCTGAAGTTAGTAATTGTTGATTATATTCTCTGAAGAGTTGATTAACTCCTTTATTAAATCATCCTGTGGCTCATTAAACCCAAGTTTTGACAGAGAATTTAATAAAGAAAGTAACTGTGTAAAAATTTTTAAATATTGCAACCATTTTCTCAGTTGCCTTTCATCCGTATGTCTGTCAAACTGACTGAGAAAGAGTTGAGTGGCTTTTACTTTGATATGCAAAGAGGTTTCTTGTTTTAACAGCAGAACACCGCCTAGAACACATCTAAAATCTCATGAGGTAAGTTAGAGTGAAAAAATAGAGCAAGAGTAACAGGTGTGAGAAAATAAAAGCCATTTGCCATAATGTAGAGCAATAATAAGACTTATTGTTGACGCTGACTATACACAGCTATGCATATTTTACATTCACCGGCTTATTTAACTCCCATGACAACCAAAAGAAGAAACGACTGTTCGTATCCCCATCTTTCTGATGAGACCAAGCAAGATCACTAGTCTGTGACAGTGCTGGACTCAAACCCAAGTCTTTCAACAAATACCAAACCCCATACTCGCAAAACAAACCTGATGCTAATCCCTTGCAATCGACAATATTTTTATGCTAGCTCTAACAACTAGGGACACTTTCAAGATGAATAAACTAAAGCACTCTATCTATGGAAAAACACCTTAAGGTTGAGAAAAGATACTTCATGTTGAGAAAATATAACTGTACACTAAAGATGTGAGTAAAAGTAGAGCTGTATATGTTTGGAAAGCTTTGTTGGATTTCTACTTCCAGGCAGGAGTGAACTGCAGAAGTTCACTGCCTGGCAGCAAGCAGACAGAAATAGGTTTACCACATTGTTCATGATTCAGTAGAGCTTCATACCTCTGCAGGTGTGAGGCCACACCATACTTATCCCAAAGCACCCGTGAAACCTGAATGAGTTAAGAGATGAGTCGTTCATAGGTTATGGAATGCCATTTGCATGCCGAACACAGAATAAGTGGAAGAGTGGTTTTGACTTGGAGAGCTTTAAGAGACGTTATGAAATCAGCCACTGGCAGGTGGAAGGTAGAAAATCAGTCATAAAAAAATTAAGAATGTTGAGATAACGTCCTCTTCCATTTGCAGTGGGGTTGAGGATGAATTATAAAGTCTTCAGGCTGTCTTGAGCAGCTGTATAGTGCTCAATACCAGGTATCAGGTAGAGTGGAATACAAAAGCAAGCCAAAGCATGGAAGTGGCTGTGGCCAGCTTGCTGTGCTGTGTCCTAACCTGTGGCACCAGCAGGGAGGGCTTGAGGTGGTTCTTAACAATCATTTTTTTAGATATGTAGAGCATAAGCAGCAAAATCAAATTAAAACAAGTGTGACCATGTCACTCCTTTAATTACATTTGTAATTTCCCTTTTCTTCTGATCTGTTGCTTTGTTTTGCAGTTCTTTTACATATTTAACATAATCCTTTGAACCTTTCTGCTGTTTCCAAGCTCTGTCATCATTAGCTCTCCTCTATTAACTATGCCTTAAATATGGTAACAGTCTTTGAATTCTTTTAAAAGAATAAATGATTGTTAAGAACCATCTCAAGCCCTCCCTGCTGGTGCAACAGGTTAGAACACAGCAAAGCAAGCTGGACACAGGCCACTTCAATGTGAGTTCGATCCTGGCCCAGGAGGGGACCCACATGGCACGGCAGACCTCTCCTGACCCACCTGCTGCTCCCCTTAGCAGTGTACTTGGTCATTCTGCCTGTTCTGCTCCCCACTCTGTCTCTGGTGAATCCTCTCACTGCCCCTGCCCCTCTAGCTTGTACCCCAGTTCTGTATGCATAAATAAATAAATCTTTTAAAAAAGAAAGAAACATCTCAGCATCTCAAGGGCTATTTCCTACATGTTCTTCAAAGAATTTTAGTATTTTGGGGCTTATAGGTAAGTCTTTAATCCATATCTAGTTAATACTCCATGAGTGGTAGAAGGATCTAGTTTCATTCTTTTTCAGTGACACCCCAAGCAACATTTTTTGAAATAGTCTTTTCTCCATGAGATATCCTTGGCTCCCTTGTCAAACACTAGTTCATCTCTTGGCATTTACATCTAGGTTCTCAATGCTGCTCCATCTGTCTTTATGTCTGTTTTTAAGCCAAAGACATATTGTTTTGATCAGTATAGCTTTATAATATAGTTTGACATGAGGACTATGATGTCTTCACTTTGTTCTTTTTCAAAATTACTTTTGCTACTCCTGGTCTCTGTCATTTAAGGTAGAACTTTACAACTTTGGCTCCATCTGTTTAAAGAAATGCCTTTGGAATTTTGAAAGGGATTCCATCAAATTGAATGACTTTGTTAGTAAGGGCATTTGGTAGTATTAATTATTCCAGAGAATACCATTCCATTTAACTTCTTTGATGTCAACATTTCGGGCATGTCATATTTGGTCTTTATTATGTTGAGTTATGCTTCTTCCATGTCTAATTTTTAAGACTTTTTATCATGTTAAAAATATTGAGTTTTGTCAAATGCTTTTCTTGCATTTTGTCTGAATCTATTCACCACTTTTCTCAGTGTCAACGTACACATGTACACACAATCAAGATGACATCATAGATCTGTGAACTATGAGGCATCCATCACTTTACTCTGTCCCATCTATTTTACTTCCCCCTGTTCATTCTGTGATTAATCAGCATCTCATCTCATCTTGTCAATGAGTCAACAAATAAGTCACAATTTGACAGTTTCTCTTCCTAAAAAAAAAAGCAGGATAATTATTTTCATCTACGGAAGTCATCAAGATTTAGTAGATGAAACTTTCATAGCCCCTGCTAACAAATTATTTTACACAAGAGCACAAGCAGCACAGTTAACAGCATGGAATAAGTGTCAGAAGAGAAGGAAGAGTTGACAAGATAAATGAGCTCTCAGAAGAGAAGATCATTTAGGCAACAGTAGTTCATGTTCATTTCTTGTTCATACTATGTTAATTCTCCAGATTATTAGTTCACCAAAACAGTTAATATTACCATTGTTTTCTTCAACAGTAATTTAGTTTTATGCTTAAAAATTGTTAATAAAACATATTTTTACTTACCCCACTCCGAAAGTATGGGGTTAAATTTCCATATATCTTTCTGAAGTTTAGTACTGGTGAGAACCTGGAATTTGTGAGATGTCTCATTATTGCATCATGTTCTTTACTTCCACCACAACAGGGAAGATTGCCTTGTAACTTAACTATAGTCATTAACAATTATTTTCCTTCATCACTTTGCACAGTTTTCTGCAACCTATTTTATACTGTGTTGTGAACTCTAGTTTCAATTTAGACACTAGTTGTCTGTAGGAAACTTGTCTTTTTGAGCTAGATATGAGCTCTTTGTTCTTTTCTGCTTGCAGCTTCTCAGCACACTGACTGGAACTGAATTTATCACTATACTTCCTAGTATTTTACTGAGGTAGTCATGCATTTGGTCATTAAAGATTCATTACTTACATATTTGATGTAATTATTTAATTGATCGATGACATAAATAACTAAGTAATTTATATTCAATTATTTACCTATTGCTTATTCTTCATTATCTGCATTTGTTTTTTCTTAAGCTATTAGAAAATATATCTTGGCATTCTCATTTTTCTTTCATCTTTACCTCCATATAGTGTCTATCTATTTGACTGAATTGTAGGTAATTTCCCAAATGTATTTAATGTTCAACAGTTCTCATTCTCTAGTTGTGTAGATTATTTAACACATTCATTCACGTTTGAATGTCAGTCACTGTATTTATTTTTGCTTAAGTTCTAGGTCTTTTAAGTCATGTTTTTGTGTTTTTTTTTTTTTGCTAATAGTATTTATTTCCCTTTCTTGGAAATTTTGGGGTTTTCTTATATCTTATAATAATTTAAAAGTAATTTATGTATAGTTATGTGTGTATATTTCACCATGTTGACGTTCTTAAGCTTGAATCATCCCTTATGTTCAACGACTTACTCATATTAATGCAAGGCTTGTTCATGTTCTCTGACATTTTTGTTAGTCCTTTATCTACAGTGGGTCTTATTTTCTGCAGTGGTAATATTCCAAGACCAGCAGGCTAGTTTTGTTTGCTTCTACAGGGAATACCACCGGTCTCACGGGACTAGACAGTTTTGAACTTTTAATTTCAGAGAGTCCTGATATACAGTTGGCCTAAATTTGGTCTAGAACTACAAAAACAAATGATTCTATTGCTCACAGAACACGATTTTTATATCTAACTCCTGGACAGCTTTGACATCCCGAACTAATGGATCACTTTGTTCTACCGTGGGACTTGAAGTGCCCCACATTAATAAAGGAATCACAGCTACAAATCACACATGACAAGTACACAGTCTGTCCACATTCCTGGCTGCCGTGCGCGTGTTCCCACCTCTTCCTTGGGCTTCTGAAGCTGTATCAGTGCTCGCTCCTTGGGTTGGCCCTATTCTCCTCGTTTTCCCATCTCTGTCACTTGGGCGTTTCCTACCTTTACTTTGGCTGTAATTTATCCAGTCCTTCCAGATGTTTACAATAGGGTCTCGGGGGGCTGTCCATTGCATCTACCATCCATTTCCCCAACATAATATTTTTTAAGTATTTCAGTTACATGAGAACAGATTAGATCAGGAGAAAGACAATCTTTAGCCAGATAAACATCATTCCACAATATAAATGAATGGCCAAACAATTTCTCAAGGTCGTGTCTTTTCGCGAAACTTATATTGAAGGCAATAAGTTTATTCTCTCTCAAGCCCTCTAGCTCTTACTATAAAGGAAAGTAAAAGCACGCATGCTCAGAGTTTAGCCAGATCTCATAACAGCCAATGTAATCATATTTTACCTGTCTTTTTGGCTTCCTGGACTTGAAATAATGTCTGCTTTGCTGGCAACGTGACAGGTGGCAAGGGATGACTGAGGAGTGTGTCTGTTTAGACTACTGCCCTCGGTAATCGACTTCTTAAAACACTTACGAGAGAATCATCTTCCAATAACATATACGGCACGTGTTGTGAAATGCTACTTTAGCCAATAACAGTTTAAAAAGATTACTAGAGAGGGCGCTGTCCTCGTGTTGCGGGGACTGGGAGACATCAAGTGCATTATTTTTGAAAGCCTTTTAATCTCCTGCCTGCGCCTGCTATTTAGGGGAACACATGGTTCATTCTTTTGTCCTTGAACTAGCTTTTCCTAGCAGGGCGCATACTTCAGAGATGATCTGAGGGCCATTTCCATGAGACAGAGGGAGAGGGGCCATGTTTATTTTTTCATATATATATATATATATATATATATATATATATATTCACACAAGATTTCAAGTTTTGGGGCAATTAGGGATAGTAAACCTAGATTGAGAAAAGTTCGTTCTACATTCTGAAAAACTCCAATAAA
>NW_004567130.1:19970601-19978078 GCF_000260355.1 Condylura cristata
ATATACATATATATATATATATATATATATATATATATATATAAAATCTAAGTGGAGAATCACAAAACATTAGTGGTAAGGCTTCAGGGTATCTCAATAGGTCTTTTCCATGTAGACATGCAGGCATAATTCCAGTTTAAAATTAAACAGTCACTAAAGAAGTTGGCCAATTAGCACTGAGGTTCTGACATAATGATGATTTTCTGTCAGTCCTTGTGATTATGTTTAATGATTGAGAAGCATGCATAACAAAGGAATAAAGGTTAGTATCCCACTGAAATTAGGGGGAAATTTGACAGTAAGTGTTAGCTACCTAATCTATGAGGGCTATAGATTAATATTCTATTTCAATAGAAAAACATTATCCAAGAACTATTGTTAGTTCCTCAATGAATTATGATGAGTATGTTTTCCTATAACTGAAACATGCTTTTAGGAACAAAGAAACAATAAAAAACACATTAACATATTGTATCTACAGGTGAAATCCTATTTAAATTGATGGAGTTAATGGTATTTATGGATAGGGAAAAATACTTCTTTGATAATTAGATCAGCGACTGAAACTTTAGCAGGTTTCATTAGTAGTTTCTATTGCAAACTGGATGATTCTGTGCCTGCAAAATCCATGCGTTAAATCTTAACTGCCAATGTGATGGCCTCTGGAGGTTGAGTTTTGGGAGGTGAATATGGCATGAGTGTGAAACCCTTGTAACAGGACATGCGCCCAGGGATTTTTCCTTCAGTTCCCCCTGTGAGGACACATGCAGCGACTTAACCATAAAGAAAATATGCAAGCAACCAAAATTAGTAAAACACACTAGTTCTGGAATGTGGCCAAGATCTGTTGACAAAATTGATACTGAGCAAGATGGAAGGTTCCATCTGGGACAGCACAACTGAGACATTTTTGTGCATATACCTCATGATGTTGTGCTTTGTTTTTCTTTTTATAATATAATAGTTTATTTTTACATCATTTTGTGCGTTTTGATGTTGTGATTTCTTAATAAATTGATTAAAAGTTAAAATATATTCTCCTGCCAGAGCGCAATGGAGTGATGATTTAGAAACCTGATAGATCTGTAAGTTCTCCTAAGAAAAGTTAGACCTTCTGTCTGCATCCGGTCACTATTATCATGGAAACAGGGGATTTGGTTTCACTTTATTTCTTTAACTAGATGTTAATACAAGCAAAACAAAGTTCATTTAACTGTAAATGTGTTGTTCAATTTACTGATATGCTCATCTACTTCATCGACCAAGAGTATATTTCCTTTTCAAAATGCTCATGGCTATAGTGAGATGAAAATATAACAATCATTGCATGAATCTCAGTATTTTGTTTTCCTTTCTTTTTCTTCTCATCTTGGATATAAGTAGTGATCTTACTGGATATGCTTTCTTGTGACTCATGGGAAGGACTTAGCTAGAAAAACTTATGATTTCCTTGCCAAAAACCAATTGAAAAGTCACTTATTTATTCACTGAACGTTTATTCACCAACTTCTCAGGATATTCTGCTAGACTCCGTGGAGACATCCACAACTACCAACGTAGGGCAAACCACCAAAAGCTTCAGAACTTTCAACAGCACAATTTGTTATTTACACAGTCCCCACGGGTCCTCGGGACAAGTGACAGATGACACACTGCCACCCTGAATTCAAGGTGGGGGCTGTGTCTCCTTTGGGACTCAGATCCTCTCAGGTGACCTATCGCCAGAATTCAGTCCTGAGAGTTGTATTTTGCATTTTCTTGCTGCCGTTGGCTGTGTTTAGCTCCCCAAAGCCACCATCAGGCCCTAACCATAGACGGCCCCTCCTCAGACAGGTCAGCTCATTTCTTCAAGGCCAACAGCAGACTTACTTTCTATTGGAATCCATCCGTGGGTGCGCTAAAACAGTCTTACAGAATTCAATGGAATAAAGACAGTGGCTGCTCCCTCCTGTGCAAATGCCCCGCTCACACTGAGTGGGAGCGAATTCTACCAGGCGTAAATACCAGGGGCCAGAAATCTTAAGAGTTATTTTCGAATTCTCCTGACTACAGCTCCTCTCAGATATCTTTTCCCGCAAAGAGAGAGGCTATTTTTCCAAAGAGCTATGATAGAAAATCAAGCCCTCTATTGACATGCTTTTTACACTTTAAAATAGAGCAACTGAATATTAGAATCACGTATTTAAAGTATATCATCGAAAAGTTACAGGGGAGAACTAGTTTGTATACTATTCCGTTCTTCAAATGGAAAATTTTGAAATCTGCACATTTTACATAGTTGTAAATATGCTCTATGATGCATCTTTCTGGAATAATTCTTTGACTCACAGACATTATGGACATTGTGATATTCTATCACACTAACTAGCATCCATGCAACACATATGAATTGCCTAGGCAGATTCGTCATCACACTCAATTTTCCTAAATGTTAAAAAAAACAAAAACAGGAATTTCCCCCCAATGTTACCATTATTAATAAGTATGATTGCTATTTCACGTTACCATATGCTATGTATGTGATATAACCTCTACAATTTAAATATTATCTTAGATTAATTTTCCTAAATAGATTTTATCTCCCTGTACACACTGACAGGACTCCTCACACAGTGTGATACTAGTTAGGGTGGCTCTATTTATGCACAACTGAGAGAATCTGGGCACATTGTTGCTGCTGTTTAAATATGGAAAAAGCCTACCCCATATCAATTATTTTTATTAATTACAAGATGACTACATGTTAAGCTCTGGGGAAACATGGAGGGAAATGAAATAAAATTCATTTATTTCAATGATTTAATTCTACAAAGAACCTGAATCCCAGGAGGTTCAGTGGACTGTTCAAGGTTAGACAGCTCATTGTTGTAAAATGGGATAAAAAAAAAAAAAAAGAAAAAACAGCTTTCAACCAGCCCTTCTCCTTGCACTGTGGAGGTATTCCTCAGATTTCTGTGGTTCCTGGATATTTCCTGGGGGGCTCATTAAAAATACAGAAGTAGGGCTCTCTGGTGATGCAGCGGGTTACAACATAGCACTAAGAAGCTAAAGCCACTGAAGCATGACTTTGATCCCTGACTGAGAGGTGACCCACAGGGTGCCGCAGACCTCTCCTGACCCGCCCCCTCAGCAGTGGACTTCATCAGTCGGCCTGTTCTGTTCCCCACTCTGTCTCTGGGGAAGATTCTCACCCCCCCAGCACTTTTGGCCTGTACCCCAGTTCTGTGTGCATAAATAAATAAATAAATAAATAAAATGCACAAGAAATAAACCAATTCCTGGGGATTCTGAACCAGTCCATTTGTATTCTGAGGCAAACTATCCGGAAGCCTACTGCACGTCACAATCTGCTATTAAATCTGTCACGTGGGTAGAGATGCGCCCAGCCCCAGTCTTCCATCATCTGGCAGTCAGGTTAAGTTGTTTCTGTAATTTGGTTATTGTAAGTAGTGCTGTAGAGAGCATAGGAGAACATATATCCCTCCAAATCAATGGTTTGTTTTCTTCAGGTAGATACCCAATATTGACATCGTTAGGCTGTGTGACAGATCTATTTTTTTATATTGATTTATTTATGCATACAAGAACTGGCCCGAGGTGAGAGAGCAGGTGAGACGACTCACCAGAGACAGAGTGGTGAGCAGAACAGGTAGACCTACTAAGACAACTTTGCTGAAAGGAGCAGCAGGTCCAGGAGAGGTCTGCTGTGCCACGTGGGTCACTCCCTGGCCGGGGATGGAGCTGGTGCCGCAGTGTCTGGTGATTACACGATAGTGCTCTGTCTTTAGCCACTACACCTCCAGGGAGGCACCAGATCTATTTTTATTCAACACCGTTTTCCAAACCAGCCTACATTTCCATCAACAGTTTAAGAGGGAGGGCTTCTTTTTCTCTGAACCCTCAGCAACCCAGCCCTGATGTTTCTAGACTTCTTGGTATGACCACAGGGTCCTTTTCTCAAGCGTGAGATGATATCTAAGAGCTGTCTTGGTTCTGGGGTGCAATTGTCTGCTGCTAAATGATGACAAGTATTTTTTCAAAAACTTGTCCAGCTGTGTATCCCTTTTTGGAGAGGTGTCTATTTAGTTCTGCTCATTTTTCATTGGATTATTTGTTTTCTTTTTGCTGAGCTATATATTCGTTCTCAGCATGTCTGCGATTTTAGCCCTTTGTTGGATGTGTGCTCTGCAAGCCCACTCTTATATCACTACTTAATTTATGACAAAAGAGTCAAAGTATACAATGGGGTAAGTCTGTGCAACAAGTGACCACGAATGGGAAAACCAAATTTAAGCTAGCTCAGCCTCAGCATGCACACAAACTCAACACTCATTTAAAACTCAACACTCATTTAAAACTTGATGTAAGACCTGAAACCATCAAACACTTAGAACAAAACGTAGGCCAAACCCTCCCAGACAGCTCCAAAGCCCAGGAATCAACAGCCAAAAGAAGCAAGTGGATGACTTCAAGCTGAAAAGCTTCTGAAACAAAACTATCGCTGAAATGAAAAAACGTCCGACTGAGTGGAAAAAATGTCTGCTCCTCATACATCTTTGTTCTGATCTTTAAAGAAATTAAGATTTCTGGTTTACTATAAAATTAATAATTAGTTATAAAAATGTTAATTCCATGAAAAGATAAAGTAAAACAAAACAAAACAAACAAAAAAAAAAGCATGCCCCTTTATACAATTCTAGTGACACACGTAAAGGTAAAGCAGTTTTTCTCTTCTGGACATTTTTATCACTATTTATCCCTAAGTCTATTTTATACGTGTGTGTGTGTGTGTGTGTGTATTATGATATATTATGTGTGTGTATATATGTATTGTGTATATATGTATTATGTATATATTTGATTATAGTCTCTTGAGAGTAAGGCGTTTTGTTGTTCTTAAAGAATGTTCTGTAAAATCCTTCTTCCATTGACTTCTCTCCAGCAATCAACGCGACTAGATCTGTGCTTTTCAATGGCTCTGTAAGGTCTCATGCATGTATCGATGTTTCTATAATCAGAGAACCAAGCAACATACTCACATGTTTGTCCTTTTTTTCTACTGCAAACAATGCTTTGATAAACAACTGCTTGGACTGTTTTGTCTTTCCACCATTATAAGGAAGTTTAAAGTAGAAAATCTACAGGACAAAACATATATATATATATATATATATATATATATATATATAGTCATTTAATACTGTCATGCTAAAAAGAGAACTCCAATTTCCAAAATAGTAGACCACGAGAACATATTTTTCTTCTTCTTTACCAATACAGGAAACTATCAACCTCTTCAGTCTTTATGATCAATGTAGATAAAATGTGGTATATTCATAGATAACATGGTGTTAACAGCTCATGGGTGCTAGTGAAAGGCAGCTTATTTGCAGCTGAGGAAACTGAGGTAAAGAAGGTTCAAATGACTGGTCTATAGTCAGAAGACCAGCCACATTTTAAGCTGAGACTTATACACAGGTAATGTGATATTCTGGCTCTAGGGTCCTTGTTTTTTTAAACGAGTGTTATATCCAGCTTAGTTTTCTTAAAGTTTAGGGTGATATTTAATATTTTGTAAGTTTTGTAAGAGTCAACATATCTGTATATATTTACCCAATTATGAAACATTTCCTTCCCTTAAAATTTCTAGATCATGTCCTTATAAGGCCTTTTTAATTGTTATTTATCAGAGTTAGTAGTAACAAAGGTAACTAGAAAAGGTTTCCGTTTCCAGTTTGTTTAAGCTGATTCTCTGCAATATCATCATTTTAAAGTTATTCATCAGAATTTTGTTTTGGGCATCTGGGTATAATGTTAGGTTAAGACAATATCAGTGTATATTTTCAGATGTTCAAAATAATTTATAATTTTGTTACAAGTAGACAAAAATTCAAGCATTTAAATTTCTATTATAACTATAACACAGAATTATTTTTAAATGTTATAAAATGCTATCATTGTTAAATACTGGTGCCCTTGGAGAATGTGTAAAATGAGGAATATTCCAGTAGTCAGCTAACTCTAATTTTGACCTGAAGTAATTTAACCATGTAAGGTATATTATTGAAGGAAGGCAATAGGTTGAAAGTAAACACACAATCATGATCATCTTCCCATATTGGTGGGTTCCTCCCCTTTTCCTCACAAACTCTAATAATTTGAAATTGATTTTTCATTAATTTGGCATTGTAATACCAACATAGAAAATAAGCGACTAAAAGCTTTTCCTGAGCTTTTCAATATTGTAGACATCCATGTGTTTTCTCGATGGTGTTCATCAGGCTTTTGATTTGGGCATCTGGGTATAATTTAATGTCATTAAATTCGATTTGATGTTATTAAATTATATTTAAAGTTATTAAATTATAATAAAAGTCTAAAAGAACTAGTTTGTATTTCCTTACAATGTCTAAACAGATGAGGGATTTTGTCTGGGTGTGCATATTTTTAAAAAGAAAGTGCTATTTTCTGCGAAGGAACACATGCCTAGTTATGAGATTGTGACCGAGGGTAAGGTGAAGCTGGTACAGCAGAGAGGGAGCAGCAGGCCCAGCTCCCCAGGTGCGAGCGAGCACGTGGCTTGTAAAGACAAAACCGCCCCTTTGTTTTGGTTTAACATCACTGTTCATTTTCGTGTGACGTTTGATTTCGCCTCAGGTATAGTCCTCGGAAACTGGATTTATGAGGAACCGTCACCACAGTCTCCTGCGCTCTTCCTCCCCCTTCTGGCCCCTGTGTCTCCCTCCCCTGCGACATGTTTCAGTTCTATAATTTACCTGCAAGTTTCATTGTTTTTTCTGACCCTTGCCTCAGTTTCCCTATATTGCTTCTAATTGTGAAAACAGCCAATATTTTTCTTTTTCCTTCTGTCTTAGTTCACTGAGCATGATCCCTTCCAGCTCCATCCATGTTGCTGTGAATAGCATGAGTTTATCTTTTTGGTTGCTGAGTAGTATTCCACTGTATATAGAAACCATCTCTTTTCAGGCATTTGGGTTGTTACCATATATTAGTTATTATAACTTGTGCTGCAATGAGCATCAGAGTGCAGGATCTCTCATAAATCAATGTTTTTATGCAGGACCTCAGTCTGGACATAAGTTGGCCTGTGCAAAAGGCACCAGCAAATGACACCAATGATGGTGAAATGATGAGTTTTGACACCACCATTCGCCGCCATATTCCCTGGAAAAAGGTCTTCTTTAGTGTAGGGTAGAAAGAGACCTTCCCCTTCTCAAAAACAATTACTCTACCAAGAGTCATTAGGTGTTATTTAATTAATAACTTTAATTATAACAATAACATTAATAACTTTGTTATTAAAGAAATTCTTAAAGACTGCATGGATCTCCAACTGTTTGGTAAATCATTATCACTTTCAAATATTTCACTCATCTAGACACGTATCTACATAGGTGAAATTAGAGGAAGTACTCATGAGCAAAGTCCTGTGGGTTTTTTTAGCTCTTTTTTTTTT
>NW_004567130.1:19979403-19981613 GCF_000260355.1 Condylura cristata
TTTTGCAGCAACATGGATGGAGCTGGAAGGGATCATGCTGAGTGAAATGAGACAGAAGGAAAAACGAAAAATCCCAGATGGTTTCACTCATAACAGGAGCATAAGGGGTGGGGGTGGGGAGAACAGAGAGGAAAACAAATGTAATAGAGTAAAAATGAAAACAATGAACAACTATAAACCAGAGATATTTTATGGGGGACTTTATAGGGGTGGGGGAGGAATGGAATCAGAACTGGGGTGGGAAGAGTGCCCTGGACTGTGGTGATAGCACACAGGTGAACTGGTGGTAGGAAGCCCATGAGGATTACAACTGAGATGGAAAAAAGCACAAAATGAAGAGTGATATAAAAATAAAAAAGAAAAGAAAAGAATAAAGATAAAAACAGCAACAACAACAAAACATAAAAAAAGTAAATAAAGCCACCCACTCACACTCATGAGAACAGCTATCGTCAACAAAGAACAAGAGGTAACAGGTGTTGGGAAGGAGCCACAGCGCACCCTCACTGGTGAGAAAGTAAAACAGGGCACCACACACAAAACAACACGGCGTTTCCACAAATACTAAACTAGAACCACCAACCGTAAGACCCAGCAACCCTACTTCTGGCAGCACTATGTGAGCTGGGGGTGCCCTGTGCCTTCACGATGAGGAATAAGAAATGGAGCGACTGGAAAGAAAAGCTTCCGGACAACTCAGTGAAGGGTGGAGTGATGGTTTGTTGAACTGGAGAATCACAGGGCAGATGAAATAAATGAGGATACAAAGTGTTCCATCTTGGATAAATTAATCTTGAGTCTTATGAGATGCTGCAGGCATTCTATTATCTGGACAATTTTAATCATAAAAAATGACAGAGCACAGAGAAGAGCGTCTGTGCTGGCAAAGAGGACAGTGGGGTCTGGTTATGGCCTCGTGCGTACGTAACATGCATGATGTGTGGGCCAGAACACCTGTGTGGTGTGGCCACTGTGCCTGTCTTCATTGTCTACTGCCAGCTCTTTGGCATCTTGAGATCTTGCTCATACTGCAGTCACTCACTCTCCCAGGGAGAGTCAGCTTCTACAGCGACTGAAGAATTAGTCCAGAGTCCAGAAGCCATTTCGCCATCTCCTTTGCTGGGTTTTTATAGTCCAGATCACTGTCCTGCCATAAATAACGAGAGGGCCAGACGCCAGACAAACGGGGTCACCCTGCGACAGTCCTCTGAGGTCATTTGAATCACACATTGCCCTCTTCCTGCTTGCTTCTTTCCACAGAACCACCCTGACGTATGTGGCCTACGTTTTTACTTCCCTTCTGCCTTCTGGCCAGCTTCCCTGTGTGTCCCCACTCCATGGGATGACACCCCCCTTCTCTTGGTACCAGTGAGACAAATTATCTTCAGTAGCGGCTAGCTGCTGACCCACATGTTGCCCTTTACCACACAACAATAAAACCTGCATTAGATGGGAGTCAATACTCAGTTCTTTTGAAGTTTCAGCTTTACTAGTGGGAATATTCAAACCACAGTACAGTGGGTCCAAAAAATGAAAAGTGCACACTAACCTTATAATAAAAAGGATGTCGGTGACCTTAGGATGACCCGAACCCATGAGGTCTGCGAGGGAATTTCCCTCATGGTTCTCGCCGGCCTTGTTCTCACCTGTGGTTTAGATGGTGTATCTGACTCCCTCCATGGCGTGGACTTCAGTGCTGACCGTGCCGGCCTGGCCACTCGGGTCCTTTGCCTCACCTTTGAGGCTGGCCGGGTAGATGAAGGGCGTTGTTTCTCCAGGACATTCATCTCGTCAGGAGCCCCACCACCTTCACTCTGGAGAGAGAAAAGCCATCTCACTGACTCTCTTTGGAGACCACCCCTGGGCCTCTCTGTACTCCAGCCCCTCGAATGCTCAATTATTCTTTGACAGAGAAGCAAGTGTTACACACGCCAGAACAAAATATAGTGACTACAATATACATGCATTTCTGAATATACAGTTTATTATCTTTCCCTTTACACCTATCTTGAAATTTGGGCAAAGGTGAAGCTATCACTTAGGTCAAAATTACAACTATCATGAAAATAAGATGTTTTCTCTCTTTTATATATATATTTATATATGTACACACACACATTTGAGTTATGTTATGCATGTATGTATATATATATATTGTGTGTGTATACACCCAGTGGGTATATATATATATATATATATATATATATATA